>NC_137103.1:55249985-55257485 GCF_949357685.1 Gobio gobio | reverse complement strand
GTTGCGGAGCGCAAGGCACTGCAGCGGGTGGTGAAAACTGCCCAGCGCATCACAGGGACTCCACTGCCTGCCATCGAACACATCCAGAGGAAACGCTGCCTGCATCGAGCTCGCAGCATCCTCAAGGACTCCTCTCACCCAGCCCACAGACTGTTTTCTCTCCTGCCCTCCGGCAGGCGTTTCAGGATCCTCCGGACCAGGACCAGCAGACTAAAGAACAGTTTTTTCCCCAGAGCTGTCTCTTTATTGAACTCAAACCCCCGTTGATCCACTTCCCTCATAAACTGATAACTCTCCTACCTCACATCTGCCTTCACTTTGTTATTTGCACTACTGACTGTTTATTACAGTAACAACTGTTTACTTATGCATTCTGCACCACCATACCGTAACTGGATAATGCTCATCTGCACTGCCGACTGTATTTACAGTAACAATGTTTACATTTGCATTTTGCACCGTACTTCTAACTGGAATATGCAACCACTTTCCACTGCACTTTTACACTTTCTTTCGGATAGCTCTGTCCATAATTTATTGTACTAACTTAATCCACTGCTATATTCCTCATATTAGCCTAACATATTATTGTATACCTCTAACTGTAAATTCTGTTCAAGTAATAACCGTCTGTATATTTATTCATAGTACATAGTCACCTGTAAATTCTGTTTATAGTAATAGCCATCTGTATATTTATTCACTGTATATATTCATCTGTAAATTCAGTTCTACTTATAGTAATAACCATCTCTCTACTTATACATATTTATATATATTCAGAACATTTTTATGTCCTGCACTTACGCAACCATTGTATATATCCTGCACTTGCTGCTATTGCACTTCTGGTTAGACCTAAACTGCATTTCGTTGCCTTGTACTTGTGTAATGACAATAAAGTTGAATCTAATCTAATCTAATATATACACACACACACACACACACACACACACACATACACACATATACATATAAATACACATACACATACACATATATATATAAATAAATATATAAAATATTTATGTGTATATTAATCATATATTTTTTTAATATATATTTATAAATTTATATAAATATTTAAATTTATTAAAAAAACATCTAGTTTAATGAATATATTTATGCTGATTAATTTAGTTTTTTAAATATATTTATATGTTAATATATTTTTAGATAATAAATATATTATTTATAATTCTAAATATATTAATGTTTTATATTCATAAAAAATTAAGGTATTTTTAAATCATATACACATTTATACATATTGTGTATCTATCTATGAAATATATTATAAAAATAGAAATTATCGTTTTAAATTACGATTAGATAGATAGATAGATAGATAGATAGATAGATAGATAGATAGATAGATAGATAGATAGATAGATAGATAGATAGATAGATAGATAGATAGATAGATAGATAGATAGATAGATAGATAGATAGATAGATAGATAGATAGATAGATAAAGATAGATAGATAGATAGATAGATAGATAGATAGATAGATGGATGGATGGATGGATGGATGGATGGATGGATGGATGGATGACATCAATAACTGCACATTGTTCTTAAAGGGATAGTTCACCCAAAAAATGTAATTAAAATCTCAACCCCCATTCACTGCCATTATGAAGCTTGGAAGAGCCAGGACATTTTTAATACAACCCAGAATGTGTTCGTCTGAAAAAAGAAAGTCATAAACACCTAGGATGAGTAAATCATGGGGTCATTTTCATTTTTGGATGAACTATCCCTTTAAGGGCATCTGACATCTGTGCAATCCCTCACATGTGTTTGATTCACAGTGAACAGACGCTTACATCACCAATAACACGTACCTCGACCTCTGCTCTCATTCTCATCTCTCTGACATCATGACGATACTGCTCTCTGATTCGCTGGAGCTGCTTCAGGTACTCCTGTAACACACACACACAGGCCTTCAGCACGCTGAGGTGTCGTAATATAATGACCATGAGTGTGATGACACTGACCTTCTGTCCCTCCAGTTTCCCGCTTGGAGACGGTCTGCTCCCATGATGCTCTTGTGCGTGGGACGGCTGACACCCTTCAGCATCTGCTGTGGACGGTCTGAGACCCTGAACACCAGAAATGATCAATAGCCACGTTTACATGCGCACTGTCATTCCGATTAAAATCATTCTGATTGAAAGATTCGGTGGACTGTTTACATGAGACGTTATCTAAACCGATCTGGTGTTTACATGTGCTGACTTTCAGTAGGAATCCTTTTGTGACATGCGCACACAGTTCGTCTGCCGCCTCAGATTCGTTACGTATCGTGGATCAATAATTCTGTGTTGGTCATTTTTATACACTCTAAAAAAAAAGTCTCGTAATCATAAGGGAACCTTTTTTAGTGCTATATAGCACCAATTTTGGTGCTTCAGTGGTTCTTCAGAGGTGCTATATAGCACCTTAGTCAAAGAACCGGTGAAGAACCTCTGAAGAACCTCTGAAGAACCGCTGAAGAACCACTGAAGCACCAAAAATGGTGCTATATAGCACTAAAAAAGGTTCCCCTATGATTACGAGCCAAGAACTATTTTTGGTGCCATATAGAACCTTTTTTTTTTTAGAGTGTGTGTAATTACAAATGTAACTACAGAATTTAATTACAGAGGTAATTACATACAGGTATATTCAAAAATGTAAGTACAATGTAAAGACATGTATGTACACAATAAGAGCATTGTATCAAATGATTAATTAAAATGTTAGTACATAGTAGTTAAGGCCACCTAATATAAAGTGGGTCCGGTATAAATATTAACAAACGTAATTAAAGTAGACTGTGGGTAACGTTACTTAACCAATTTGAAGCAGTTGTTGAATTTTTTTTTATAGCTAACGTAACTAACGAGAAACAGAGAGCAGCTTGAATGTTCCCCGTTGAAATGGCAGCTCTCAACGGCCACCAGGACTTGTACAGTTTTATAAAAGCTATTTATTATTTGTTGTAAAGTGTAAGAATCACCTCAGAAAAATGAATTCTTCTGTCAGGCGCAGTTGAAGCCTAGGACAAACGCTGTCAAGATGAGATGCTGTAGCCAGGCTATGTCTGTCATTATTCAAACATCATGTTCATAACATGTTACGAAATAAAAAGTTTAATACCTCAGAAAAATGAACTTTCCTCTCTTGTCAACATTAGCCTGGTGTGAGCGCGGCGCGCGCTCTTCAGTTGAGGCGCGCACGCCATATATCACGCCACAGAAAGACGTGCACTCAAAGTAATCGGATCAGGTCGTTTACATGGCGGAATTTTTCGTTTGATCGGTTCATGAAAAGGTTTATCCCACCCCTCTCAAACCCATTACAATTTCATTCGGTTTGGCCATTTTTATTCCGATTGAGGTGTTTATATGGAGTATTTTTATTCGGATTGGACTTTTAAACCGATTACAGTGCTCCATGTAAACGCACCACTGATTTCACACGGTCTTGCCTAAAGATATGATCGTTTGTGTTCGTGGCGCTCACCAGTTGCTTCTGAGCTCTGATTTTGTACTGATGGGCTTCACGTCTCCTCTGCAGATACTCATCTCTCGCCCGGGCGACACTGAACACACACACACACACACACACATCTGGTCAACCATCATGCTTATATCCTGACTGATCAATATTAGCCTCATATGTAAGCATCCTGTGATGAAAGCATGGAATCAAATGAATTCAGATGTGACTTTGATGAAGGTGTTTGATGAAGAAGAGGAACTGATGATGCAGTTTCAGAGAATATAAAGCAGGGCTCCAGACTAACACTTGACAGCAGTGGCACCTTTGTTTGGTTAATAAGTGCAGTTATGAATAATATTACATATTTGTTTATTGGAAATTTAACAGTGAAGCGCTGAGCTTGAATTGAGATGCAGATAAAATTAACTTTTAGTAACAACAGTAATGAGCAAAGAAAATGTAAATATTCTGCTCTTATTAAATGTCCCATTGTTGTTCTATAGTCTCACACAGATTATTATGAAATTAAATATTATATTAAAGGAGCTCTTGTTTTCTGCGTAATTCAGTCACAATTCGAAGAAAAGTTTTAGTTTTTCATGAGACTATGAATTTCTACTTTTTCCCATATATTATTGAGTGGAAACGGCAAATAATTCAATAAATGCTCCTCTGTCGCCATCTACTGGTTATAGTGGGAATTTCATTTTTAAATGATCTTTTGGTGTCTTTTAACCCCTAAATGCATACCTCGGGTCTTTAGCGACACGGGACGTCATTCACTAACCCTGCTACTCCTCATTCATTTTTTAAAGTTAGACATCAACCTTCTTAGTATTCCTCAATCAATTCATCATAAACAATATAACAAGAAAAAAACTATTCGATTATAAAAGAATGACTGTTTTTCCATTCATTTTTTGTAAAAATTGTAAAGGGTCGCTAACGACTCGAGGTGTGTAAGAGTGTACTTTTTTTTTTCTTCTGCATAATTGAATCTTTAATGACGGAATACACTCACCTAAAGGATTATTAGGAACACACACTAATACTGTGTTTGACCCCCTTTCGCCTTCAGAACTGCCTTAATTCTACGTGGTATTGATTCAACAAGGTGCTGAAAGCATTCTTTAGAAATGTTGGCCCATATTGATAGGAGAGCATCTTGCAGTTGATGGAGATTTGTGGGATGCACATCCAGGGCACGAAGCTCCCGTTCCACCACATCCCAAAGATGCTCTATTGGGTTGAGATCTGGTGACTGTGGCGGCCATTTTAGTCCAGTGAACTCATTGTCATGTTCAAGACACTAATTTGAAATGATTGGAGCTTTGTGCCGGTGCATTATCCTGCTGGAAGTAGCCATCAGAGGATGGGGACATGGTGCTCATAAAGGGATGGACATGGTCAGAAACAATGCTCAGGTAGGCCGTGGCATTTAAACGATGCCCAATTGGCACTAAGGGGCCTAAAGTGTGCCAAGAAAACATCCCCCACACCATTACACCACCACCACCAGCCTGCACAGTGGAAACAAGGCATGATGGATCCATGTTCTCATTCTGTTTACGCCAAATTCTGACTCTACCATATGAATGTCTCAACAGAAATCCAGACTCATCAGACCAGGCAACATTTTTCCAGTCTTCAACTGTCCAATTTTGGTGAGCTCGTGCAAACTGTCGCCTCTTCTTCCTATTTGTAGTGGAGATGAGTGGTACCCGGTGGGGTCTTCTGCTGTTGTAGCCCATCCGCCTCAAGGTTGTGTGTGTTGTGGCTTCACAAATGCTTTGCTGCAAACCTCGGTTGTAACGAGTGGTTATTTCAGTCAAAGTTGCTCTTCTATCAGCTTGAATCAGTCGGCCCATTCTCCTCTGACCTCTAGCATCAACAAGGCATTTTCTCCCACAGGACTGCCGCATACTGGAGGATTTTCCCTTTTCACACCATTCTTTGTAAACCCTAGAAATGGTTGTGTGTGAAAATCCCAGAAACTGAGCAGATTGTGAAATACTCAGACCGGCCCGTCTGGCACCAACAACCATGCCACGCTCAAAATTGCTTAAATCCCCTTTCTTTCCCATTCCGACATTCAGTGTGGAGTTCAGGAGATTGTCTTGACCAGGACCACACCCCTAAATGCATTGAAGCAACTGTCATGTGATTGGTTGATTAGATAATTGCATTAATGAGAAACTGAACAGGTGTTCCTAATAATCCTTTAGGTGAGGTTATGTTCATAACATGTTACGAAATAAAAAGTTAAATACCTCAGAAAAATGAACTTTCCTCGCGGCGCGTGCTCTTCAGTTGTGGAGGTGTGCGCTGTATATCACGTCACAGAAAGACATACACTCAAGTAATCGGATCAGGTCGTTTACATGGTTGAATTTTTCGTTTGATCGGTTGATGAAAAGGTTTATCCCACCCCTCTCAAACCCATTACAATTTCATTCGGTTTGGGCATTTGTTATTCTGATTGAGGTGTTTATATGGAGCATTTTCATTCGGACTGGACTTTTAAACCGATTACAGTGCTCCATGTAAACGCACCTGTGTCATGTGATCGAGATCGGCTCCTGTGTGAGCTCACGCTGTGCTGTCTATTATTGTCCGAGTGGTTCAGTTCCGCTTTCATTTCATTCGTCATTTGATGTTTCTCATATTCAACAGCTCTTATTAGTTGGGCACTGTAGTGATCACACCAGTGAGACCTCCAACAAAATTGAGTTGCACCAGCAGGAAAAAAAGGTAGCAAAATGCCGGCATTTGTTCTCAGTCTGGAGCCCTGTAAAGATATTTGTTTCTTTTCTTTAGAGTAAGGACAGGATGAATCGATAAGAGAAGGAACACGAGATTTCTTGTGTCTCACAGTTTGTAGGGCTCCTGATCCGCAGGTTCCTGCTGCCGCTCCTGCCGCACATTCGGCTCGGCCGGACCGTTCCTCCACCGCTCATGATCAACACGGGGTTTGGGAGAAATCGGGTTTTCCACCACAGCAGGAAACTGAGGCTTTACTGGCTGAGAAACACCACACAGACAAAGGAGAGAGACAAAACACTTTTTTTTTTAATAAAAAAAGTTATTTCATTACTTCAGTAGGTCTTCATTAGACTGTGAGAGAGCATTAATCTAATATCATTTATCTTGTGTTTTTCCCCCATGTTCATCTTTCTTTAGTGTGTGATGCTGCCGTTTAGTGTGCTTTTCAGAAGGCGATTGTTGTCACGATACTGGAATTTCTAACTTCGATACGATACCTAAAAAAGTATCGATATTCGATACCATGGGGAAAAAAACGCTTATATACTCTCAAATAGATATTTTTAATATAATTTAGTTTTTTGGTCCGTCTATTGAAAGTCTAGGCAATTAATTTCTTCAGAAGAGATCACTTTATATGATAAAGCTTTTAAGCTTTTTCTCATATATAAACGTTGATCAATTACCATTACAATTATCTCACAAATATTTTCTAACTAATTTTGTTGCAATAGCTTACAAACAGCACAAGGAAGCCTGATTTCAAATTTAATTTAAAAAGACGAGTAAACCTTAATAAAATAAGAACCAGTGTTGCCACAGTTACTTTGAAAAAGTAACTTAGTTACTTTACAGATTACTTGATTTTAAAAGTAACTAAGTTACTTTACAGATTACTTGATTTTAAAAGTAACTAAGTTAGATTACAAGTTACTTTATTAGTTACATTCATCAGTTGCCAACAACACCTCTGCAGCCTCAACATAAAAATGACAACCGTTTTTGCCAACACTAAACATAAAACACTAAACATAAAACCCTAAACATGTTAATGAAAAGGTACAAATTACTTTGTGTTCTTATTAAATACAATTATGAAAAACATTTTTAATTTATATATGAATGTAAATAAGGATATGGGCCTACACAAATAATATAAAATTACAAGATTTATATTTTATTGTAAACGTAATGTGCAGCTCTGTAAAGGGACAATAAATATTTGATCGATCCGTGAGAACA
>NC_137103.1:55234985-55244985 GCF_949357685.1 Gobio gobio | reverse complement strand
ATATTAAATATAAAATATTAGTGCATATAAATGAAAATTACTACATATTACCTAAATATTTAATTACTAATTTAAATTGTGAATGAAAATATGATTAAATATGAAATATTGGTGAATATAAATGAAAATGGCTACATATGATATATTGGTGCAAAAAAAAAAAAGATTATATATGAATTATGTTCATGAATTATGTTCATTAAAACGGAAAATGTATCTAATATGACACATGAAAATGATTAAATATGAAATATTGATGCATTTAAATAAAAAAAATATTAAATATAAATTTCATGATTAATTGAAATGATTAATGAAAAAAATATTAAATGAAATAGTACATATACATGAAAATGATTAGATATAAATATTTAAATATGATTTGAAACAAATGAAACAAATATTAAATATTTAATGATTAATGAAAAAAATCTCAAATATGGCATACATGAAAATTACTACATATGAAATATTTAATCATTGATTAAAATTACTAATGAAAACCTGATTGAATATCAAATATGTAATGATTAATTTAAACAATGAATGAAAATTATTAAATATAAATATTTCATGATGGATTGAAACAATAAATGAAACAAATATGAAATATTTAATGATTATTCAAAAAGATCAAAATTATTACATATGAAACATTTAATGATCAAAATGATTAAGGAACAAATATTAAATATGAAATATTGGTGCATATAAATAAAATATAAAATTTGAAGTAATTAATAATTGCTTGAAATTATTAATGAAAAAATGATTAAATATGAAATATTGGTGCATTTAAATGAAAATGATTACATATAAATATTTAATGATGAATTGAAACAAATGAAACAAATATTAAATATTTAATGATTAATGAAAAAAAATCTCAAATATGGCATACATGAATTATTACATATGAAATATTTAATGATTGATTAAAATGACCAATGAAAACATGATTAAATATTAAATATGTAATATTTATATTCAATCATTTTAATTCATTGTTTAAATTCATCATTTCATGATGAATCGAAACAATAAATGAAACAAATATTAAATATTTAATTATTTTTAAAAAATATCAAAATTATTACATATGAAATATTTAATGATTAAAATGATTAAGGAACAAATATTAAATATGAAATATTGGTGCATATAAATAAAAAAATATAAAATTTGAAGTAATTAATGATTGCTTGAAATTATTAATGAAAAAATTATTAAATATGAAATATTGGTGCATATAAATGAAAATGATTGAATATAAATATTTAATGATGAATTGAAACAAATGAAACAAATATTAAATATTTAATGATTAATGAAAAAAATCTCAAATATGGCATACATGAAAATTATTACATATGAAATATTTAATGATTGATTAAAATGACCAATGAAAACATGATTAAATATTAAATATGTAATATTTATATTCAATCATTTTAATTCATTGTTTAAATTAATCATTTCATGATGAATTGAAACAATAAATGAAACAAATATTAAATATGTAATTATTTTTTAAAAATATCAAAATTACTACATATGAAATATTTAATGATTAAAATGATTAAGGAACAAATATTAAATATGAAATATTGGTGCATATAAATAAAAAATATACAATTTTAAGTAATTAATGATTGCTTGAAATGATTAATGAAAAAATTATTAAATATGAAATATTGGTGAATATAAATGAAAATGATTGAATATAAATATTTAATGATGAATTGAAACCAATGAAACAAATATTAAATATTTAATGATTAATGAAAAAAATCTCAAATATGGCATACATGAAAATTATTACATTTGAAATATTTAATGATTGATTAAAATGACCAATGAAAACATGATTAAATATTAAATATGTAAAGATTAATTTAAACAATGAATAAAAAGGATTAAATATAAATATTTAATGATGAATTGAAACAATAAATGAAACAAATATGAAATATGTAATGATTATTCAAAAAGATCAAAATTATTACATATGAAATATTTAATGATTAAAATGATTAAGGAACAAATATTAAATATGAAATATTGGTGCATATAAATAAAAAATATAACATTTGAAGTAATTAATGATTGCTTGAAATGATTAATGAAAAAATTATTAAATATGAAATATTGGTGCATTTAAATGAAAATGATTAAATATAAATATTGAATTATGAATTGAAACAAAATAAACAAATATTAAATATTTAATGATTAATGAAAAAAATCTCAAATATGGCATACATGAAAATTATTACATATGAAATATTTAATGATTGATTAAAATGACCAATAAAAACATGATTAAATATTAAATATGTAATATTTATATTCAATCATTTTAATTCATTGTTTAAATTAATCATTTCATGATGAATTGAAACAATAAATGAAACAAATATTAAATATGTAATTATTTTTAAAAAAGATCAAAATTATTACATATGAAATATTTAATGATTAAAATGATTAAGGAACAAATATTAAATATGAAATATTGGTGCATATAAATAAAAAATATATAAAATTTGAAGTAATTAATGATTGCTTGAAATGATTAATGAAAAAATTATTAAATATTAAATATTGGTGCATATAAATGAAAATGATTGAATATAAATATTTAATGATGAATTGAAACCAATGAAACAAATATTAAATATTTAATGATTAATGAAAAAAAATCTCAAATATGGCATACATGAAAATTATTACATATGAAATATTTAATAATTGATTAAAATGACTAATGAAAACATGATTAAATATTAAATATGTAATATTTATATTTAATCTTTTTCATTAATTGTTTAAATTCATCATTTCATGATGAATTGAAACAATAAATGAAACAAATATGAAATATGTAATGATTATTAAAAAAGATCAAAATTATTACATATGAAATATTTAATGATTAAAATGATTAAGGAACAAATATTAAATATAAAATATTGGTGCATACAAATAAAAAAATATAAAATTTGAAGTAATTAATGATTGCTTGAAATGATTAATGAAAAAATTATTAAATATGAAATACTGGTGTATATAAATGAAAATGATTAATTTAGTGGAAAACATTGAACTCGACTACATTTTACTATATAAAACATTTTGATTCTGCTTTACAGAGACTGATTGATGCTTCCTGTCATATACTGAATGTTGTCATAAGGAAGAAAAAAAAATCTCAAATATGGCATACATGAAAATGATAACATATGAAATATTTAATGATTGATTAAAATGACCAATGAAAAAATGATTAAATATTAAATATGTAATTATTAATTTAAACAATGAATAAAAAGGATTAAATATAAATATTTAATGATGAATTGAAACAATAAATGAAACAAATATTAAATATGTAATGATTATTAAAAAAGATCAAAATTATATATGAAATATTTAATGATTAAAATGATTAAGGAACGAATATTAAATATGAAATATTGGTGCATATAAATAAAAATATATACAATTTGAAGTAATTAATGATTGATTGAAATGATTAATGAAAAAATGATTAAATATGAAATATTGGTGCATATAAATGAAAATGATTAAATATAAATATTTACTGATGAATTGAAACAAATGAAACAAATATTAAATAATTAATGAAAAAAAAAAATATGGCATCCATGAAAATTATTACATATGAAATATTTAATAATTGATTAAAATGACTAATGAAAACATGATTAAATATTAAATATGCAATATTTTTATTTAATCATTTTAATTCATTTCATGATGAATTGAAAACAATAAATGAAACAAATATGAAATATGTAATTATTATTAAAAAATACCAAAATTACTACATATGAAATATTTAATGATTAAAATGATTAAGGAACAAATATTAAATATGAAATATTGGTGCATATAAATAAAAAAATATAAAATGTGAAGTAATTAATGATTGCTTGAAATGATTACTGAAAAAATGATTAAATATGAAATATTGGTGCATATAAATTAAAATGATTAATTTAGTGAAAAACATTGAACTGGACTAGATTTTACTGTAGAAAACATTTTGAATCTGCTTTACAGAGACTGATTGATGCTTCCCGTCATATACTGAATGTTGTCATAAGGAAGATGAATATTGAGATGTTTATATTGGCGTCTCAGGTGATGTCCTACCTGTGTGTCCAGATGTTTGCTGATGTGCGGCTGCAGTAAGGGTCGTCTGAGCAGTGAGTTAGCGGATGGCCGGTCACGAGGACTGACCTTGAACAGCTGGTTCAGCAGCAGTCGCAGGTCATTACTGTAGCGCGGAGACACGGGACTGTAGCGCCCCCTGCAGATCTTCAACACCAGCTGCTTTAAATTACTGCCTTCAAACTGAGACACACAAACACACTCATCAACTACAGACACACATCTTCAATGCATCTGACCAATCAGAGCAGAGACTGAATCTTTGAACAAACCGTTTTCAGACTCTTTGTGAAATGAGCTGATGCTGTAATGTATGAGAAAATGTGACATTTTTGACCTTGAATGCATGTAAACCTGTTGTAACCTTTAAAATAGCATAACAGGTGACCTTTAACCCTCTGGTGCTCTTGGTTTAGGGGTTGCATTGGTCTTCTTCCCGGTCATAAGTGACCGCACACCTAAAAATGTAACTTCCTCCACCCCAGTAAAACCAATGCAATTTATTTTTCTTCAATAATATTTTTTCTTTTTAATTTTGTATTTTGAGATGATTTGATGGTATTTTTTAATATTTATGCAATAATTATGGTCTATTTTTGACATTGAAAAATTATACAAAACATTTATTTATTTATTTTTTATTATTGCAGTATTTCAGGTTAAAATAGAGACTAGGCCATCAAAATATTTTTTTTTTGAAGGCAGATTAGCCCGTTTTGGAATTATTTAAGAAATCATGCAACCATGTGTGTAACCACTAGAGGTCTCTATGGAGAGGCTTGAGAATTCACTAGTTTTGAACACATTTAATGATTTTTTTTTATGGATTTGAATATATATTTTAAAAAAATCTCAAAGACTATTTATTATAAAGTTTTAGATTTTTTTGTTTTGTTAGAAATATAGATTTTTTTCTGTGAATTTGTGTTTTTGCAGATTTCCCTTTCATTTCCTATGGTGTCATTATTGACCAAAGACAAGTGGGAGTATTTTTTTTACGACTCATTTTTACGAATCATGCCCTCAAATTTTTTTGTGTGTTTACATACCTAATGCTAGAAAAGTCACCAAGTTTCATATCATTCTGATGAAGCTGTGATTTAAAAAAATTCCAAATGTGGTTCATAGGTTCAGTTTTTCATAGGTGTGTGTGTATAAGTGTGCGTGTGAGTGTGTGTGTGTGTGTGTGTGTGTGTGTGTGTGTGTGTGTGTGTGTGTGTGTGTGTGTGTGTGTGTGTGTGTGTGTGTGTGTGGATGTGTCAATATCACACTCTTGATGTTTTAGACCCCTTTACTGCTGTGTACTTTTTTTCAGCATTGTGGCCGATTTGTAGATTGTACACACAAATATTCAGAGAATTTGTGTGTTTTTGCCGATTTCACATTCATTTCCTATGGTCGGTCATTTATGACCGAAGACAATGAACGCTACTTTTTTTTTTACGACCAATTAGCATGCTCGAATCATGACCCCAATTTTTTTGGTGTGTTTACCTAATGCAAGAAAAGTCACTAAGTTTCATATCATTCCGATGAAACTGTGATTTTTAACATTTCAAAATAGAAAATGTTCCGGTCAGAAATGACCGAAGAGCACCAGAGGGTTAATGAAACAGAGTTTAGAGGACAAAAGCTCAGCAGCTCAGTGTGAAAACTGCAGAAGTCCACGAGAGGACGTGTGTGTGCTGATGTACTCACTGGATGTCTCAGTGTGCAGAGCTCATAGAGGACACAGCCCAGAGACCAGATGTCCCTGCAGGACACACGAGTTCAGAATGACCACACACAGCAGTCAGACCAAGAGCTGAACACACACACACACACACACGCTCTACTTACGTCTTGTTGTTGTATGGTCTGTTCTCGCAGATCTCAGGAGAGAGGTAATACGGCGTCCCGACGCAGGTTCTGGCCAGCTCCATAGTGCTGCCCAACACACAGCCAGATCACAGACGGAGGACATCACACACACACTCAGAGACATATACACACACTCAGACATAAACACCATCACACACACTCAGACATAAACACCATCACACACTCACTCAGACATAAACATCATCACACACACACTCAGACATTAACACCATCACACACACTCTCAGAGATAAACACCATCACACACTCTCAGAGATAAACACCATCACACACACTCTCAGAGACATAAACATCATCACACACTCTCAGAGACATAAACACCATCACACACACTCTCAGACATAAACACCATCACACACACTCTCAGACATAAACACCATCACACACTCTCAGAGATAAACACCATCACACACTCTCAGAGACAAAGACCATCACACACACTCTCAGAGACATAAACACCATCACACTCACTCGCAGAGACATAAACACCATCACACACTCTCAGAGATAAACACCATCACACACACTCTCAGACATAAACACCATCACACACTCTCAGAGATAAACACCATCACACACTCTCAGAGACAAAGACCATCACACACACTCTCAGAGACATAAACACCATCACACTCACTCGCAGAGACATAAACACCATCACACACACTCTCAGACATAAAGACCATCACAGACACTCTCAGACATAAACACCATCACACACTCTCAGAGACATAAACACCATCACACACA
This sequence comes from Gobio gobio, assembly GCF_949357685.1. Classification (NCBI taxonomy): domain Eukaryota; kingdom Metazoa; phylum Chordata; class Actinopteri; order Cypriniformes; family Gobionidae; genus Gobio; species Gobio gobio. The sequence continues at coordinate 55,238,157 of NC_137103.1, read as the reverse complement.
CTCAGAGACATAAACACCATCACACACTCTCAGAGATAAACACCATCACACACTCTCAGAGATAAACACCATCACACACACTCTCAGAGATAAACACCATCACACACTCTCAGAGATAAACACCATCACACACTCTCAGAGATAAACACCATCACACACTCTCAGACATAAACACCATCACACACTCTCAGACATAAACACCATCACACACACTCTCAGACATAAACACCATCACACACTCTCAGACATAAACACCATCACACACTCTCAGAGATAAACACCACCACACACTCTCAGACATAAACACCATCACACACACTCTCAGACATAAACACCATCACACACTCTCAGAGATAAACACCATCACACACACTCTCAGAGACATAAACATCATCACACACTCTCAGAGACATAAACACCATCACACACACTCTCAGACATAAACACCATCACACACACTCTCAGACATAAACACCATCACACACTCTCAGAGACATAAACACCATCACACACTCTCAGAGACAAAAACCATCACACACACTCTCAGAGACATAAACACCATCACACACACTCTCAGACATAAAGACCATCACAGACACTCTCAGACATAAACACCATCACACACTCTCAGAGACATAAACACCATCACACACACTCAGAGACATAAACACCATCACACACTCTCAGAGATAAACACCATCACACACTCTCAGAGACATAAACACCATCACACACACTCTCAGAGATAAACACCCTCACACACACTCTCAGAGATAAACACCATCACACACTCTCAGAGATAAACACCATCACACACTCTCAGAGATAAACACCATCACACACTCTCAGACATAAACACCATCACACACACTCTCAGACATAAACACCATCACACACTCTCAGAGATAAACACCATCACACACTCTCAGAGATAAACACCACCACACACTCTCAGACATAAACACCATCACACACACTCTCAGACATAAACACCATCACACACTCTCAGAGATAAACACCATCACACACTCTCAGAGATAAACACCATCACACACTCTCAGACATAAACACCATCACACACTCTCAGAGATCAACACCATCACACACTCTCAGAGATAAACACCATCACACACTCTCAGACATAAACACCATCACACACTCTCAGACATAAACACCATCACACACTCTCAGACATAAACACCATCACACACTCTCAGACATAAACACCATCACACACTCTCAGAGATAAACACCATCACACACTCTCAGACATAAACACCATCACACACTCTCAGACATAAACACCATCACACACTCTCAGACATAAACACCATCACACACACTCAGACATAAACACCATCACACTCACTCTCAGAGACATAAACACCATCACACTCACTCTCAGAGACATAAACACCATCACACTCACTCTGACATAAACACCATCACACACACTCTCAGACATAAACACCATCTCACACACACACACACACACACACACACACACACACACACACACACACACACACACACACACACACACACACACACACACACACACACACACACACACACACACACACACACACACCATCACACACACTCTCAGAGACATACACACCATCACACACAGTCTCAGAGACATACACACCATCACACACACCCTCTCAGACATAAACACCATCACACACACTCTCAGACATAAACACCATCACACATACACACTCTAAGAGACATACACACCATCACACACACTCTCAGAGACATACACACCATCACACACACACTCTCAGAGACATACACACCATCACACACACTCTCAGACATTAACACCATCACACACACTCTCAGACATAAACACCATCACACACACTCTCAGTCATAAACACCATCACACACAATGCATTATGCTTTCTAAAGGCGTAACAATGAATGGACAAAGTATTATAATGCATTATAACTGTGGGTGCAGTTATTCATGAGATCATGCAATGCGTTAAAATATGTGTATAATAAATTAGATATAAAGCCAGAATTGTGTGTATAAAGTCAGAATTGTGTATATAAAGTCAGAATTGCGTGTATAAAGTCAGAATTGCGTGTATAAAGTCAGAATTGTGTATATAAAGTCAGAATTGCGTGTATAAAGTCAGAATTGTGTATATAAAGTCAGAATTGCGTGTATAAAGTCAGAATTGTGTATATAAAGTCAGAATTGCGTGTATAAAGTCAGAAGTCAGAATTGCGTGTATAAAGTCAGAATTGCGTGTATAAAGTCAGAATTGTGTGACAGTCAGATTTGAACTGTGTGTATAAAGTCAGAATTGCGTGTATAAAGTCAGAATTGCGTGATAGTCAGAGTTGAATTGTGTGATAAAAAGTCAGAATTGTGTGTATAAAGTCAGAATTGCGTGTATAAAGTCAGAATTGTGTGATAGTCAGAGTTGAATTGTGTGATATAAAGTCAGAATTGTGTGTATAAAGTCAGAATTGTGTGTATAAAGTCAGAATTGTGTGTATAAAGTAAGAATTGTGTGATAGTCAGAGTTTAATACTATAGTTAATACTATAATACAGATTAATACTACCAGTTAAACGGTTTAAATGATTTTAACGCTTTTTTGTTTGTTTGTTTTTTGATGCATGGTTAAGAAAAATATGCTGTATATCGTTATTTGTTCACGGAGCAAATTGTTTTGCGTAAAAACATTGTCGCGTATGTTCTTCTCGCTTCCTGATGGTTTATAGAAAAATTCCCCCGAGTTTCAAAGAACAACACAACGGAGAGCGCAGGATGCGCGCGCTGTTAGCCGAGGCGCGCGCTGCGGAGACAGAAGGATTGAGGGTGTTTTCTGCCGCGGGTTTAACTGTCAACAGGCTGCACTCCAGACTAACCCACATCACTTAGACATGTTACTTAAAAAACAAACAAACAAACATACAAGGTGTAGATTGAGGTAGCCTAGGCCTTCTATTTTTATTTGGCCAAAAAAACAAAAGAAAAAAAACCAGATTCTGGTTCTTTAAAGCTTACCGATTCAGTGTATTTTCGTTTTGTCATCTTAATTTGGTTATTATTTAAGTGAAAAATATTTTGTGTAGGCCTATGTATTTTATTATTTTTATTTATATTTTATCTGATTTATATGTCTGTAGATTCCTTCACGCACAA
>NC_137103.1:55224985-55232485 GCF_949357685.1 Gobio gobio | reverse complement strand
CACTGATATATTATATAATATAAATATACTAATAAAAATAGAAGACTTTTTAAAACATATATACATTTTGTGTGGGTATATACATTTTGTGTGGGTATATACATATAGTGTGGGTATACACACATACATACACACACACACACACACACACACACACATATATACATATATATATACACACAAACATACACACATATATATATATATATATATATATATATATATATATATATATATATATATATATATATATATTCTTCCTGAGGACACTGAGGAAGAATCAGCTCTCCTCGGCCATCCTGGTGAACTTCTACCGCTGCGCAATAGAAAGCATCCTGACCAACTGTGTGGCAGTGTGGTATGGGAGCTGCTCTGTTGCGGAGCGCAAGGCACTGCAGCGGGTGGTGAAAACTGCCCAGCGCATCACAGGGACTCCACTGCCTGCCATCGAACACATCCAGAGGAAACGCTGCCTGCATCGAGCTCGCAGCATCCTCAAGGACTCCTCTCACCCAGCCCACAGACTGTTTTCTCTCCTGCCCTCCGGCAGGCGTTTCAGGATCCTCCGGACCAGGACCAGCAGACTAAAGAACAGTTTTTTCCCCAGAGCTGTCTCTTTATTGAACTCAAACCCCCGTTGATCCACTTCCCTCATAAACTGATAACTCTCCTACCTCACATCTGCCTTCACTTTGTTATTTGCACTACTGACTGTTTATTACAGTAACAACTGTTTACTTATGCATTCTGCACCACCATACCGTAACTGGATAATGCTCATCTGCACTGCCGACTGTATTTACAGTAACAATGTTTACATTTGCATTTTGCACCGTACTTCTAACTGGAATATGCAACCACTTTCCACTGCACTTTTACACTTTCTTTCGGATAGCTCTGTCCATAATTTATTGTACTAACTTAATCCACTGCTATATTCCTCATATTAGCCTAACATATTATTGTATACCTCTAACTGTAAATTCTGTTCAAGTAATAACCGTCTGTATATTTATTCATAGTACATAGTCACCTGTAAATTCTGTTTATAGTAATAGCCATCTGTATATTTATTCACTGTATATATTCATCTGTAAATTCAGTTCTACTTATAGTAATAACCATCTCTCTACTTATACATATTTATATATATTCAGAACATTTTTATGTCCTGCACTTACGCAACCATTGTATATATCCTGCACTTGCTGCTATTGCACTTCTGGTTAGACCTAAACTGCATTTCGTTGCCTTGTACTTGTGTAATGACAATAAAGTTGAATCTAATCTAATCTAATATATACACACACACACACACACACACACACACACACACATACACACATATACATATAAATACACATACACATACACATATATATATAAATAAATATATAAAATATTTATGTGTATATTAATCATATATTTTTTTAATATATATTTATAAATTTATATAAATATTTAAATTTATTAAAAAAACATCTAGTTTAATGAATATATTTATGCTGATTAATTTAGTTTTTTAAATATATTTATATGTTAATATATTTTTAGATAATAAATATATTATTTATAATTCTAAATATATTAATGTTTTATATTCATAAAAAATTAAGGTATTTTTAAATCATATACACATTTATACATATTGTGTATCTATCTATGAAATATATTATAAAAATAGAAATTATCGTTTTAAATTACGATTAGATAGATAGATAGATAGATAGATAGATAGATAGATAGATAGATAGATAGATAGATAGATAGATAGATAGATAGATAGATAGATAGATAGATAGATAGATAGATAGATAGATAGATAGATAGATAAAGATAGATAGATAGATAGATAGATAGATAGATAGATAGATGGATGGATGGATGGATGGATGGATGGATGGATGGATGGATGACATCAATAACTGCACATTGTTCTTAAAGGGATAGTTCACCCAAAAAATGTAATTAAAATCTCAACCCCCATTCACTGCCATTATGAAGCTTGGAAGAGCCAGGACATTTTTAATACAACCCAGAATGTGTTCGTCTGAAAAAAGAAAGTCATAAACACCTAGGATGAGTAAATCATGGGGTCATTTTCATTTTTGGATGAACTATCCCTTTAAGGGCATCTGACATCTGTGCAATCCCTCACATGTGTTTGATTCACAGTGAACAGACGCTTACATCACCAATAACACGTACCTCGACCTCTGCTCTCATTCTCATCTCTCTGACATCATGACGATACTGCTCTCTGATTCGCTGGAGCTGCTTCAGGTACTCCTGTAACACACACACACAGGCCTTCAGCACGCTGAGGTGTCGTAATATAATGACCATGAGTGTGATGACACTGACCTTCTGTCCCTCCAGTTTCCCGCTTGGAGACGGTCTGCTCCCATGATGCTCTTGTGCGTGGGACGGCTGACACCCTTCAGCATCTGCTGTGGACGGTCTGAGACCCTGAACACCAGAAATGATCAATAGCCACGTTTACATGCGCACTGTCATTCCGATTAAAATCATTCTGATTGAAAGATTCGGTGGACTGTTTACATGAGACGTTATCTAAACCGATCTGGTGTTTACATGTGCTGACTTTCAGTAGGAATCCTTTTGTGACATGCGCACACAGTTCGTCTGCCGCCTCAGATTCGTTACGTATCGTGGATCAATAATTCTGTGTTGGTCATTTTTATACACTCTAAAAAAAAAGTCTCGTAATCATAAGGGAACCTTTTTTAGTGCTATATAGCACCAATTTTGGTGCTTCAGTGGTTCTTCAGAGGTGCTATATAGCACCTTAGTCAAAGAACCGGTGAAGAACCTCTGAAGAACCTCTGAAGAACCGCTGAAGAACCACTGAAGCACCAAAAATGGTGCTATATAGCACTAAAAAAGGTTCCCCTATGATTACGAGCCAAGAACTATTTTTGGTGCCATATAGAACCTTTTTTTTTTTAGAGTGTGTGTAATTACAAATGTAACTACAGAATTTAATTACAGAGGTAATTACATACAGGTATATTCAAAAATGTAAGTACAATGTAAAGACATGTATGTACACAATAAGAGCATTGTATCAAATGATTAATTAAAATGTTAGTACATAGTAGTTAAGGCCACCTAATATAAAGTGGGTCCGGTATAAATATTAACAAACGTAATTAAAGTAGACTGTGGGTAACGTTACTTAACCAATTTGAAGCAGTTGTTGAATTTTTTTTTATAGCTAACGTAACTAACGAGAAACAGAGAGCAGCTTGAATGTTCCCCGTTGAAATGGCAGCTCTCAACGGCCACCAGGACTTGTACAGTTTTATAAAAGCTATTTATTATTTGTTGTAAAGTGTAAGAATCACCTCAGAAAAATGAATTCTTCTGTCAGGCGCAGTTGAAGCCTAGGACAAACGCTGTCAAGATGAGATGCTGTAGCCAGGCTATGTCTGTCATTATTCAAACATCATGTTCATAACATGTTACGAAATAAAAAGTTTAATACCTCAGAAAAATGAACTTTCCTCTCTTGTCAACATTAGCCTGGTGTGAGCGCGGCGCGCGCTCTTCAGTTGAGGCGCGCACGCCATATATCACGCCACAGAAAGACGTGCACTCAAAGTAATCGGATCAGGTCGTTTACATGGCGGAATTTTTCGTTTGATCGGTTCATGAAAAGGTTTATCCCACCCCTCTCAAACCCATTACAATTTCATTCGGTTTGGCCATTTTTATTCCGATTGAGGTGTTTATATGGAGTATTTTTATTCGGATTGGACTTTTAAACCGATTACAGTGCTCCATGTAAACGCACCACTGATTTCACACGGTCTTGCCTAAAGATATGATCGTTTGTGTTCGTGGCGCTCACCAGTTGCTTCTGAGCTCTGATTTTGTACTGATGGGCTTCACGTCTCCTCTGCAGATACTCATCTCTCGCCCGGGCGACACTGAACACACACACACACACACACACATCTGGTCAACCATCATGCTTATATCCTGACTGATCAATATTAGCCTCATATGTAAGCATCCTGTGATGAAAGCATGGAATCAAATGAATTCAGATGTGACTTTGATGAAGGTGTTTGATGAAAAAGAGGAACTGATGATGCAGTTTCAGAGAATATAAAGCAGGGCTCCAGACTAACACTTGACAGCAGTGGCACCTTTGTTTGGTTAATAAGTGCAGTTATGAATAATATTACATATTTGTTTATTGGAAATTTAACAGTGAAGCGCTGAGCTTGAATTGAGATGCAGATAAAATTAACTTTTAGTAACAACAGTAATGAGCAAAGAAAATGTAAATATTCTGCTCTTATTAAATGTCCCATTGTTGTTCTATAGTCTCACACAGATTATTATGAAATTAAATATTATATTAAAGGAGCTCTTGTTTTCTGTGTAATTCAGTCACAATTCGAAGAAAAGTTTTAGTTTTTCATGAGACTATGAATTTCTACTTTTTCCCATATATTATTGAGTGGAAACGGCAAATAATTCAATAAATGCTCCTCTGTCGCCATCTACTGGTTATAGTGGGAATTTCATTTTTAAATGATCTTTTGGGGTCTTTTAACCCCTAAATGCATACCTCGGGTCTTTAGCGACACGGGACGTCATTCACTAACCCTGCTACTCCTCATTCATTTTTTAAAGTTAGACATCAACCTTCTTAGTATTCCTCAATCAATTCATCATAAACAATATAACAAGAAAAAAACTATTCAATTATAAAAGAATGCCTGTTTTTCCATTCATTTTTTGTAAAAATTGTAAAGGGTCGCTAACGACTCGAGGTGTGTAAGAGTGTACTTTTTTTTTTCTGCATAATTGAATCTTTAATGACGGAATACACTCACCTAAAGGATTATTAGGAACACACACTAATACTGTGTTTGACCCCCTTTCGCCTTCAGAACTGCCTTAATTCTACGTGGCATTGATTCAACAAGGTGCTGAAAGCATTCTTTAGAAATGTTGGCCCATATTGATAGGAGAGCATCTTGCAGTTGATGGAGATTTGTGGGATGCACATCCAGGGCACGAAGCTCCCGTTCCACCACATCCCAAAGATGCTCTATTGGGTTGAGATCTGGAGACTGTGGCGGCCATTTTAGTTCAGTGAACTCATTGTCATGTTCAAGAAACCAATTTGAAATGATTGGAGCTTTGTGACGGTGCATTATCCTGCTGGAAGTAGCCATCAGAGGATGGGGACATGGTGGTCATAAAGGGATGGACATGGTCAGAAACAATGCTCAGGTAGGCCGTGGCATTTAAACCATGCCCAATTGACACTAAGGGGCCTAAAGTGTGCCAAGAAAACATCCCCCACACCATTACACCACCACCACCAGCCTGCACAGTGGGAACAAGGCATGATGGATCCATGTTCTCATTCTGTTTACGCCAAATTCAAAGTCTCAACAGAAATCCAGACTCATCAGACCAGGCAACATTTTTCCAGTCTTCAACTGTCCAATTTTGGTGAGCTGGTGCAAATTGTCGCCTCTTTTTCCTATTTGTAGTGGAGATGAGTGGTACCCGGTGGGGTCTTCTGCTGTTGTAGCCCATCCGCCTCAAGGTTGTGTGTGTTGTGACTTCACAAATGCTTTGCTGCAGACCTCGGTTGTAACGAGTGGTTATTTCAGTCAAAGTTGCTCTTCTATCAGCTTGAATCAGTCGGCCCATTCTCCTCTGACCTCAAGCATCAACAAGGCATTTTCTCCCACAGGACTGCCGCATACTGGATGTGTTTCCCTTTTCACACCATTCTTTGTAAACCGTAGAAATGGTTGTGCGTGAAAATCCCAGTAACTGAGCAGATTGTGAAATACTCAGACCGGCCCGTCTGGCACCAACAACCATGCCACGCTCAAAATTGCTTAAATCAACTTTCTTTCCCATTCCGACATTCAGTGTGGAGTTCAGGAGATTGTCTTGACCAGGACCACACCCCTAAATGCATTGAAGCAACTGCCATGTGATTGGTTGATTAGATAATTGAACAGGTGTTCCTAACAATCCTTTAGGTGAGGTTATGTTCATAACATGTTACGAAATAAAAAGTTAAATACCTCAGAAAAATGAACTTTCCTTGCGGCGCGTGCTCTTCAGTTGTGGAGTGCGCTGTATATCACGTCACAGAAAGACATACACTCAAGTAATCGGATCAGGTCGTTTACATGGTTGAATTTTTCGTTTGATCGGTTGATGAAAAGGTTTATCCCACCCCTCTCAAACCCATTACAATTTCATTCGGTTTGGGCATTTGTTATTCTGATTGAGGTGTTTATATGGAGTATTTTTATTCGGACTGGACTTTTAAACCGATTACAGTGCTCCATGTAAACGCACCTGTGTCATGTGTCACGCTGTGCTGTCTATTATTGTCCGAGTGGTTCAGTTCCGCTTTCATTTCATTCGTCATTTGATGTTTCTCATATTCAACAGCTCTTATTAGTTGGGCACTGTAGTGGTCACACCAGTGAGACCTCCAACAAAATTGAGTTGCACCAGCAGGAAAAAAAGGTAGCAAAATGCAGGCATTTGTTCTCAGTCTGGAGCCCTGTAAAGATATTTGTTTCTTTTCTTTAGAGTAAGGACAGGATGAATCGATAAGAGAAGGAACACGAGATTTCGTGTGTCTCACAGTTTGTAGGGCTCCTGATCCGCAGGTTCCTGCTGCCGCTCCTGCCGCCCATTCGGCTCGGCCGGACCGTTCCTCCACCGCTCATGATCAACACGGGCTTTGAGAGAAATCGGGTTTTCCACCACAGCAGGAAACTGAGGCTTTATGGGCTGAGAGAGACAAAAACACTTTTTTTAAAAAAAAATAAAAAAAGTTATTTCATTACTTCAGTAGGTCTTCATTAGACTGTGAGAGTGCATTAATCTAATATCATTTATCTTGTTCCCCATGTTCATCTTTCTTTAGTGTGTGATGCTGCCGTTTAGTGTGCTTTTCAGAAGGCGGGGCTTCATAGTAGTGTTGTCACGATACTGGAATTTCTAACTTCGATACGATACCTAAAAAAGTATCGATATTCGATAGCCTGGCGTGGCCATACTCAATTCTAGTCAGAATATGAGTCTGGTACCGCTCCATTGAGCTTTGATTATGGGGCGTGTTTCAACCGAGCCAGGAAAGACCTCAATTGGATAGACCCACAACCAATCAGAGCAACGGAGCGACGCGTAACGTTAGTTGTCAAATGTCAACAGAACTCAACTGCACTGTTACCAAGTCCGTGTTTTTCTCCATGTCCGCGGGTTGAAGCGACCCCAATTATGTGATTATATAAACCCAGGAATGCGAATTTTAGCAGGCAACCTTGCCAAAATAACATATTTTGCCAACCAAACGTTTTGAGTAGCAATTGTGCGCGACATTGCAAAAACACTTGGCAACCCTGTCTGCACGCACGCATGATTAAGTAACGTTACAAGAAAAACATGAGTGTAAACGATCTTTGGCAGTAATAAAAT
>NC_137103.1:55197485-55219985 GCF_949357685.1 Gobio gobio | reverse complement strand
AATGAAAATGATTCAATATAAATATTTAATGATGAATTGAAACAATAAATTAAACAACTAATAAATATTTAATGATTAACGGAAAAAAAAATCTAATATGGCATACATGAAAATTACATATGAAATATTTAATAATTGATTAAAATTATTAATAAAAAAATATTAAATATAAAATATTAGTGCATATAAATGAAAATTACTACATATTACCTAAATATTTAATTACTAATTTAAATTGTGAATGAAAATATGATTAAATATGAAATATTGGTGAATATAAATGAAAATGGCTACATATGATGTATTGGTGCAAAAAAAAAAAGATTATATATGAATTATGTTCATGAATTATGTTCATTAAAACGGAAAATGTATCTAATATGACACATGAAAATGATTAAATATGAAATATTGATGCATTTAAATAAAAAATGAATAATTGAAATGATTAATGAAAAAAATGACATGCATGAAAAGTATTAAATATGAAGTAATTAATGACTGATTGAAATGATTAATGAAAAAAATATTAAATGAAATAGTACATATACATGAAAATGATTAGATATAAATATTTAAATATGATTTGAAACAAATGAAACAAATATTAAATATTTAATGATTAATGAAAAAAATCTCAAATATGGCATACATGAAAATTACTACATATGAAATATTTAATCATTGATTAAAATTACTAATGAAAACCTGATTAAATATCAAATATGTAATGATTAATTTAAACAATGAATGAAAATTATTAAATATAAATATTTCATGATGGATTGAAATAATAAATGAAACAAATATGAAATATTTAATGATTATTCAAAAAGATCAAAATTATTACATATGAAACATTTAATGATCAAAATGATTAAGGAACAAATATGAAATATGAAATATTGGTGCATATAAATAAAATATAAAATTTGAAGTAATTCATGATTGCTTGAAATTATTAATGAAAAAATGATTAAATATGAAATATTGGTGCATTTAAATGAAAATGATTGAATATAAATATTTAATGATGAATTGAAACAAATGAAACAAATATTAAATATTTAATGATTAATGAAAAAAATCTCAAATATGGCATACATGAATTATTACATATGAAATATTTAATGATTGATTAAAATGACCAATGAAAACATGATTAATATTAAATATGTAATATTTATATTCAATCATTTTAATTAATTGTTTAAATTCATCATTTCATGATGAATTGAAACAATAAATGAAACAAATATTAAATATGTAATTATTTTTAAAAAATATCAAAATTATTACATATAAAATATTTAATGATTAAAATGATTAAGGAAAAAATATTAAATATGAAATATTGGTGCATATAAATAAAAAATATATAAAATTTGAAGTAATTAATGATTGCTTGAAATGATTAATGAAACAGTTTTTACATATGAAATATTGGTGCATATAAATGAAAATGATTGAATAAATATTTAATGATGAATTGAAACCAATGAAACAAATATTAAATATTTAATGATAAATGAAAAAAATCTCAAATATGGCATACATGAAAATTATTACATATGAAATATTTAATGATTGATTAAAATGACCAATGAAAACATGATTAAATATTAAATATGTAATGATTAATTTAAACAATGAATAAAAAGGATTAAATATAAATATTTAATGATGAATTGAAACAATAAATTAAACAAATATGAAATATGTAATGATTATTCAAAAATATCAAAATTATTACATATGAAATATTTAATGATTAAAATGATTAAGGAACAAATATTAAATATGAAATATTGGTGCATATAAATAAAAAATATAACATTTGAAGTAATTAATGATTGCTTGAAATGATTAATGAAAAAATTATTAAATATGAAATATTGGTGCATTTAAATGAAAATGATTAAATATAAATATTGAATTATGAATTGAAACAAAAGAAACAAATATTAAATATTTAATGATTAATGAAAAAAATCTCAAATATGGCATACATGAAAATTATTACATATGAAATATTTAATGATTGATTAAAATGACCAATGAAAACATGATTAAATATTAAATATGTAATATTTATATTCAATCATTTTAATTAATTGTTTAAATTAATCATTTCATGATGAATTGAAACAATAAATGAAACAAATATTAAATATGTAATTATTTTAAAAAAAGATCAAAATTATTACATGTGAAATATTTAATGATCAAAATGATTAAGGAACAAATATTAAATATGAAATATTGGTGCATATAAATAAAAAAATATATAACATTTGAAGTAATTAATGATTGCTTGAAATGATTAATGAAAAAATTATTAAATATGAAATATTGGTGCATATAAATGAAAATGATTGAATATAAATATTTAATGATGAATTGAAATCAATAAAACAAATATTAAATATTTAATGATTAATGAAAAAAAATCTCAAATATGGCATACATGAAAATTATTACATATGAAATATTTAATAATTGATTAAAATGACTAATGAAAACATGATTAAATATTAAATATGTAATATTTATATTTAATCATTTTCATTAATTGTTTAAATTCATCATTTCATGATGAATTGAAACAATAAATGAAACAAATATGAAATATGTAATGATTATTAAAAAAGATCTAAATTATTACATATGAAATATTTAATGATTAAAATGATTAAGGAACAAATATTAAATATAAAATATTGGTGCATATAAATAAAAAAATATAAAATTTGAAGTAATTAATGATTGCTTGAAATGATTAATGAAAAAATTATTAAATATGAAATACTGGTGTATATAAATGAAAATGATTAATTTAGTGGAAAACATTGAACTCGACTACATTTTACTATATAAAACATTTTGATTCTGCTTTACAGAGACTGATTGATGCTTCCTGTCATATACTGAATGTTGTCATAAGGAAGAAAAAAAAATCTCAAATATGGCATACATGAAAATGATAACATATGAAATATTTAATGATTGATTAAAATGACCAATGAAAAAATGATTAAATATTAAATATGTAATTATTAATTTAAACAATGAATAAAAAGGATTAAATATAAATATTTAATGATGAATTGAAACAATAAATGAAACAAATATTAAATATGTAATGATTATTAAAAAAGATCAAAATTATATATGAAATATTTAATGATTAAAATGATTAAGGAACGAATATTAAATATGAAATATTGGTGCATATAAATAAAAATATATACAATTTGAAGTAATTAATGATTGATTGAAATGATTAATGAAAAAATGATTAAATATGAAATATTGGTGCATATAAATGAAAATGATTAAATATAAATATTTACTGATGAATTGAAACAAATGAAACAAATATTAAATAATTAATGAAAAAAAAAAATATGGCATCCATGAAAATTATTACATATGAAATATTTAATAATTGATTAAAATGACTAATGAAAACATGATTAAATATTAAATATGCAATATTTTTATTTAATCATTTTAATTCATTTCATGATGAATTGAAAACAATAAATGAAACAAATATGAAATATGTAATTATTATTAAAAAATACCAAAATTACTACATATGAAATATTTAATGATTAAAATGATTAAGGAACAAATATTAAATATGAAATATTGGTGCATATAAATAAAAAAATATAAAATGTGAAGTAATTAATGATTGCTTGAAATGATTACTGAAAAAATGATTAAATATGAAATATTGGTGCATATAAATTAAAATGATTAATTTAGTGAAAAACATTGAACTGGACTAGATTTTACTGTAGAAAACATTTTGAATCTGCTTTACAGAGACTGATTGATGCTTCCCGTCATATACTGAATGTTGTCATAAGGAAGATGAATATTGAGATGTTTATATTGGCGTCTCAGGTGATGTCCTACCTGTGTGTCCAGATGTTTGCTGATGTGCGGCTGCAGTAAGGGTCGTCTGAGCAGTGAGTTAGCGGATGGCCGGTCACGAGGACTGACCTTGAACAGCTGGTTCAGCAGCAGTCGCAGGTCATTACTGTAGCGCGGAGACACGGGACTGTAGCGCCCCCTGCAGATCTTCAACACCAGCTGCTTTAAATTACTGCCTTCAAACTGAGACACACAAACACACTCATCAACTACAAACACACATCTTCAATGCATCTGACCAATCAGAGCAGAGACTGAATCTTTGAACAAACCGTTTTCAGACTCTTTGTGAAATGAGCTGATGCTGTAATGTATGAGAAAATGTGACATTTTTGACCTTGAATGCATGTAAACCTGTTGTAACCTTTAAAATAGCATAACAGGGGACCTTTAACCCTCTGGTGCTCTTGGTTTAGGGGTTGCATTGGTCGTCTTCCCGGTCATAAGTGACAGGACACCTAAAAATGTAACTTCCTCCACCCCAGTAAAACCAATGCTATTTATTTTTCTTCAATAATATTTTTTCTTTTTAATTTTGTATTTTGAGATGATTTGATGGTATTTTTTAATATTTATGCAATAATTATGGTCTATTTTTGACATTGAAAATTATACAAAACATTTATTTATTTATTTTTTATTATTGCAGTATTTCAGGTTAAAATAGAGACTAGGCCATCAAAATATTTTTTTTTTTGAAGGCAGATTAGCCCCTCTTTTGGAATTATTTAAGAAATCCTGCAACCATAGGTGTAATCACTAGAGTTCTCTATGGAGAGGCTTGAGAATTCCCTAGTTCTCTTTTGAACACATTTAATGATTTTTTTTTTTTTAATGGATTTGAATATATATATAAAAAAAATCTCAAGACTATTTATTATAAAGTTGTAGATCTTTTTTTTTTGTTGATAGAAATATAGATTTTTTCTGTGAATTTGTGTTTTTGCAGATTTCCCAGTAATTTCCTATGGTGTCATTTTAGACCGAAGAGAAGTGGGAGTATTTTTTTTTACGACCCCTTAGCATGCTCAAATCAGGCCCTCAAATGTTTTGTGTGTTTACAGTCCTAATGCTAAAAAAGTCACCAAGTTTCATATCATTCTGATGAAGCTGTGATTTTTAAAAATTCCAAATGTGGTTCATAGGTTCAGTTTTTCATAGGTGTGTGTGTGTGTGTGTGTGTGTGTATAAGTGTGTGTGTGTGTGGATGTGTCAATATAACACTTGATGTTTTAGACCCCTTTACTGCTGTGTACTTTTCTTCAGCATTGTGGCCGATCTGTACATTGTACACACATATTCTGTGAATGTTTGTGTTTTTGCCGATTTCACATTCATTTCCTATGGTCGGTCATTTATGACCAAAGACAATGAACGCTACTTTTTTTTTTACGACCAATTAGCATGCTCGAATCATGACCCCAATTTTTTTGGTGTGTTTACCTAATGCAAGAAAAGTCACTAAGTTTCATATCATTCCGATGAAACTGTGATTTTTAACATTTCAAAATAGAAAATGTTCCGGTCAGAAATGACCGAAGAGCACCAGAGGGTTAATGAAACAGAGTTTAGAGGACAAAAGCTCAGCAGCTCAGTGTGAAAACTGCAGAAGTCCACGAGAGGACGTGTGTGTGCTGATGTACTCACTGGATGTCTCAGTGTGCAGAGCTCATAGAGGACACAGCCCAGAGACCAGATGTCCCTGCAGGACACACGAGTTCAGAATGACCACACACAGCAGTCAGACCAAGAGCTGAACACACACACACACACACACACACACACACACACACTCTACTTACGTCTTGTTGTTGTATGGTCTGTTCTCGCAGATCTCTGGAGAGAGGTAATACGGCGTCCCAACGCAGGTTCTGGCCAGCTCCATAGTGCTGCCCAACACACAGCCAGATCACAGACAGAGGACATCACACACACTCTCAGACATAAACACCATCACACACTCTCAGAGATAAACACCATCACACACTCTCAGACATAAACACCATCACACACTCTCAGACATAAACACCATCACACACTCTCAGACATAAACACCATCACACACTCTCAGACATAAACACCATCACACACTCTCAGAGACATAAACACCATCACACACTCTCAGACATAAACACCATCACACACTCTCAGACATAAACACCATCACACACTCTCAGACATAAACACCATCACACACTCTCAGAGACATAAACACCATCACACACTCTCAGAGATAAACACCATCACACACTCTCAGACATAAACACCATCACACACTCTCAGAGACATAAACACCATCACACACTCTCAGAGACATAAACACCATCACACACTCTCAGAGACATAAACACCATCACACACACTCTCAGAGATAAACACCATCACACACACTCTCAGAGACATAAACACCATCACACACACTCAGAGACATAAACACCATCACACACTCTCAGAGATAAACACCATCACACACTCTCAGAGATAAACACCATCACACACACTCAGAGACATAAACACCATCACACACACTCTCAGACATAAAGACCATCACAGACACTCTCAGACATAAACACCATCACACACTCTCAGAGACATAAACACCATCACACACACTCAGAGACATAAACACCATCACACACTCTCAGAGATAAACACCATCACACACTCTCAGAGACATAAACACCATCACACACACTCAGAGACATAAACACCATCACACACACTCTCAGAGATAAACACCATCACACACTCTCAGAGACATAAACACCATCACACACACTCAGAGACATAAACACCATCACACACTCTCAGAGATAAACACCATCACACACTCTCAGAGATAAACACCATCACACACACTCTCAGAGATAAACACCATCACACACTCTCAGAGATAAACACCATCACACACTCTCAGAGATAAACACCATCACACACTCTCAGACATAAACACCATCACACACACTCTCAGACATAAACACCATCACACACTCTCAGAGATAAACACCATCACACACTCTCAGAGATAAACACCACCACACACTCTCAGACATAAACACCATCACACACACTCTCAGACATAAACACCATCACACACTCTCAGAGATAAACACCATCACACACTCTCAGAGATAAACACCATCACACACTCTCAGACATAAACACCATCACACACTCTCAGAGATCAACACCATCACACACTCTCAGAGATAAACACCATCACACACTCTCAGACATAAACACCATCACACACTCTCAGACATAAACACCATCACACACTCTCAGACATAAACACCATCACACACTCTCAGACATAAACACCATCACACACTCTCAGAGATAAACACCATCACACACTCTCAGACATAAACACCATCACACACTCTCAGACATAAACACCATCACACACTCTCAGACATAAACACCATCACACACTCTCAGAGATAAACACCATCACACACTCTCAGAGATAAACACCATCACACACTCTCAGAGATAAACACCATCACACACTCTCAGACATAAACACCATCACACACTCTCAGACATAAACACCATCACACACTCTCAGAGATAAACACCATCACTAACTCTCAGAGACATAAACACCATCACACACACTCAGAGACATAAACACCATCACACACACTCAGAGATAAACACCATCACACTCACTCAGAGACATAAACACCATCACACACACACTCTCAGAGATAAACACCATCACACACTCTCAGAGATAAACACCATCACACACACTCTCAGACATAAACACCACCACACACTCTCAGAGATAAACACCATCACACACTCTCAGAGACATAAACACCATCACACACACACTCAGAGACATAAACACCATCACACACACACACTCAGAGACATAAACACCATCACACTCACTCTCAGACATAAACACCATCACACACACTCTCAGACATAAACACCATCACACACTCTCAGAGATAAACACCATCACACACTCTCAGAGATAAACACCACCACACACTCTCAGACATAAACACCATCACACACACTCTCAGACATAAACACCATCACACACTCTCAAAGATAAACACCATCACACACTCTCAGAGATAAACACCATCACACACTCTCAGACATAAACACCATCACACACTCTCAGAGATCAACACCATCACACACTCTCAGAGATAAACACCATCACACACTCTCAGAGATAAACACCATCACACACTCTCAGAGACATAAACACCATCACACACACTCAGAGATAAACACCATCACACTCACTCAGAGACATAAACACCATCACACACTCTCAGAGACATAAACACCATCACACACTCTCAGAGATAAACACCATCACACACTCTCAGACATAAACACCATCACACACTCTCAGAGACATAAACACCATCACACACTCTCAGAGACATAAACACCATCACACACTCTCAGAGACATAAACACCATCACACACACTCTCAGAGATAAACACCATCACACACACTCTCAGAGACATAAACACCATCACACACACTCAGAGACATAAACACCATCACACACTCTCAGAGATAAACACCATCACACACTCTCAGAGATAAACACCATCACACACACTCAGAGACATAAACACCATCACACACACTCTCAGACATAAAGACCATCACAGACACTCTCAGACATAAACACCATCACACACTCTCAGAGACATAAACACCATCACACACACTCAGAGACATAAACACCATCACACACTCTCAGAGATAAACACCATCACACACTCTCAGAGACATAAACACCATCACACACACTCAGAGACATAAACACCATCACACACACTCTCAGAGATAAACACCATCACACACTCTCAGAGACATAAACACCATCACACACACTCAGAGACATAAACACCATCACACACTCTCAGAGATAAACACCATCACACACTCTCAGAGATAAACACCATCACACACACTCTCAGAGATAAACACCATCACACACTCTCAGAGATAAACACCATCACACACTCTCAGAGATAAACACCATCACACACTCTCAGACATAAACACCATCACACACACTCTCAGACATAAACACCATCACACACTCTCAGAGATAAACACCATCACACACTCTCAGAGATAAACACCACCACACACTCTCAGACATAAACACCATCACACACACTCTCAGACATAAACACCATCACACACTCTCAGAGATAAACACCATCACACACTCTCAGAGATAAACACCATCACACACTCTCAGACATAAACACCATCACACACTCTCAGAGATCAACACCATCACACACTCTCAGAGATAAACACCATCACACACTCTCAGACATAAACACCATCACACACTCTCAGACATAAACACCATCACACACTCTCAGACATAAACACCATCACACACTCTCAGACATAAACACCATCACACACTCTCAGAGATAAACACCATCACACACTCTCAGACATAAACACCATCACACACTCTCAGACATAAACACCATCACACACTCTCAGACATAAACACCATCACACACTCTCAGAGATAAACACCATCACACACTCTCAGAGATAAACACCATCACACACTCTCAGAGATAAACACCATCACACACTCTCAGACATAAACACCATCACACACTCTCAGACATAAACACCATCACACACTCTCAGAGATAAACACCATCACTAACTCTCAGAGACATAAACACCATCACACACACTCAGAGACATAAACACCATCACACACACTCAGAGATAAACACCATCACACTCACTCAGAGACATAAACACCATCACACACACACTCTCAGAGATAAACACCATCACACACTCTCAGAGATAAACACCATCACACACACTCTCAGACATAAACACCACCACACACTCTCAGAGATAAACACCATCACACACTCTCAGAGACATAAACACCATCACACACACACTCAGAGACATAAACACCATCACACACACACACTCAGAGACATAAACACCATCACACTCACTCTCAGACATAAACACCATCACACACACTCTCAGACATAAACACCATCACACACTCTCAGAGATAAACACCATCACACACTCTCAGAGATAAACACCACCACACACTCTCAGACATAAACACCATCACACACACTCTCAGACATAAACACCATCACACACTCTCAAAGATAAACACCATCACACACTCTCAGAGATAAACACCATCACACACTCTCAGACATAAACACCATCACACACTCTCAGAGATCAACACCATCACACACTCTCAGAGATAAACACCATCACACACTCTCAGAGATAAACACCATCACACACTCTCAGAGACATAAACACCATCACACACACTCAGAGATAAACACCATCACACTCACTCAGAGACATAAACACCATCACACACACTCTCAGAGATAAACACCATCACACACTCTCAGAGATAAACACCATCACACACACTCTCAGACATAAACACCACCACACACTCTCAGAGATAAACACCATCACACACTCTCAGAGACATAAACACCATCACACACACACTCAGAGACATAAACACCATCACACACACACTCAGAGACATAAACACCATCACACTCACTCTCAGATATAAACACCATCACACACACTCTCAGACATAAACACCATCACACACTCTCAGAGATAAACACCATCACACACTCTCAGAGATAAACACCACCACACACTCTCAGACATAAACACCATCACACACACTCTCAGACATAAACACCATCACACACTCTCAAAGATAAACACCATCACACACTCTCAGAGATAAACACCATCACACACTCTCAGACATAAACACCATCACACACTCTCAGAGATCAACACCATCACACACTCTCAGAGATAAACACCATCACACACTCTCAGACATAAACACCATCACACACTCTCAGACATAAACACCATCACACACTCTCAGACATAAACACCATCACACACTCTCAGACATAAACACCATCACACACTCTCAGACATAAACACCATCACACACTCTCAGAGATAAACACCATCACACACTCTCAGAGATAAACACCATCACACACTCTCAGACATAAACACCATCACACACTCTCAGACATAAACACCATCACACACTCTCAGACATAAACACCATCACACACACTCTCAGACATAAACACCACCACACACTCTCAGAGATAAACACCATCACACACTCTCAGAGATAAACACCATCACACACTAGGGCTGGGCGATATGTGAATTTTTTGGGGGGGATAATCGCCTTCAAAAATATCGCGATATCTGATAATATCGTCTACTCCGCACTGACCTCGCCCACGCGCGCCATTGCTCATGTCTGTGTCATAATTTTCCAGGCATAAAATGGAGGACAACGGCTTAATATCAAAGAAAAGATGCACACCGGTAATTTGGCAGTATTATGGATTTAAAACCAAATGCAAATGGAGAACCAGCGGATCCAACAGAGGCTATCTGCAGGCTGTGCAAAAAAAAAAGTAAAGGTTAAAGATGCGCAGCCCACTAATCTCCGCTGCCATATCCACATACACCATCCAGTGTAGCGGCCTCATTTGAGCCCCGCTCTGCAGCCGCTTCTCAAAGCGGGAAAAGTTCTAGTTTAACTCAGATTGCTTCTGCGTTCGCTTGTGGAAAGAAGTACGATAAATCCAGTTTAAAATGGAGACAGTGCACTCTAGCTGTGACCCGTTTTCTGGTTAAAGATATGATGCCTCTTAGTCTTGTGGACCAGGCAGAATTCCGGTCCATGCTTCAAACTTTTGACCGGCAGTATGAAGTACCCAGTCGGAATTATTTCTCAAGAACAGCTATTCCAGAGCTGTATAATACCGAGAAAACTGAGGTTATGACTAACATCAGTAGCGCGGATTACGTCGCTCTTACGACGGATATGTGGTCGAGCAGCAATACGATGACACCTTACATGTCAATTACTGCTCATTACATAGACAAAAACTGGGTACTACAATCAAACTGCCTCGGAACGATTTATGTGCCTGAGATCCACACAGCAGATTATTTGGCAGATAGTCTCTTGAAGTTGGAGAGTGTAGGGCGTTTTCACACCTGAAAGTCCGCACCAAGGTCCGAACCGAAGTTCATGTTTTGATACATTTTATACATTCGGTTAGTTTTGGTTTGGTTTCACATTGCAATTATTCGAGCGAAGAACTTAACATGACACACTTGCGTCCACTCGTCTTCATCTATGTGGGACATTGATTGGTTTGTAAACGGATGCGTCTTTGACAAGAGTGAATGAACGGACGCATATCGTTGCCACTATTGAACACTGCGCATTGCTGGACTATTTTCGTTACGTTTAAAAGTGGACATTTCAAGCTTTATATAAACATATTTCTCATGTTTGTGAGACAAGTAGCTGCTGAGTTTGGGTTTATTTGAGACACGCTCAAGTTCATGCGCAAAGCATGTGATCGCTCCCGCAATTATTGTCTGTGTGACCGGTCTGGATCGTCGCTCTGCGTTGTGTTGTGTTGGCAATTAAAGCAGACCGGACAACAGAAATTCCTCAGACCAATTTTTATTCTGGGTGAATAAAAAAAGACACGTGAAAAAGAGGCCTTCACCGTTTCACCATTGGCCTTTCCCCAGCCGCGCTTACCGCGAACTGAACTTCATATTACAATTTTCAGATTGCATATGACCAGATCAACAATATTTAACATTTTTCTTAAATTCAAAACAATATTAACAGAAACATGGATGTAAAACATACCTGGGTGAATAAAAAAAGACACGTGAAAAAGAGGCCTTCACCGTTTCACCATTGGCCTGTCAGTCAAAACAGATAATTTTAGCCACAGATCTTGGTAAAACACATTTTCAAAACGAATACATATGTTCTATTAGCCTTCAATAAGATTAAACTTCATTTCTAGCACAAAAATAGTTATTTAATGGCACGAAAAAAACTCATTTTTAGCTTCTTAGAGAGAGCTCAAACAAAACTCACCTTTCCCCAGCCGCGCTTACCGCGAACTGAAGGAAAGCAACCGGAACTCATTTCTTAAAGGGGACACGTACCATATTCAACAATTACAACAAACACTTTAGAAATGCATATAGAAACATAGAAAACAGCTCAAATAACAGAAAATAATATTAAAAGAGTACAAAATAATTGTGTAAATTGATAAAGAGAGAGATTTTGTGAAATTAATAAATTGATATAACATCTGTTACATTCACCTCCCCTAATTTCACCAAAATTCTCCAAATGCATAAAGAGGATTTCCTAAAGAATCACAATCACAAAAACAATAGTTACAGCAATGAAAGCTATCTGTCTTAACAGATACAGAGAAATCTGAGGGTGATCAGGCCTCAAAACCTCCTAGTAAAGTATGTTGCCAAGTACACCATACCACACTTAACCTTTGCAACAAATCCTCATTCACATTATTCTTTTATCTCAAAGAAAAATGAACTTCCTACTCAATCATGAAAATTAGAATAGGCTTAAAAGGGACTGTGACTTTTTATGGAACTTGTTTGACAAGTTTGCCATCTTAAATGGTTTGTGGGCCATGGTCTCAATCAAACGGTTGACTTTCTTTACTACTCTGCCAGCCCGCGTTGTAATTGTGCCTTGCGCTTGCTCAGAACCTGACATTGACACATCATCACAGACGGGTAAATCGGAGTCAGTAATACCTGAATTGGTAAAGTCAACTGTTGCCGATACATTGTCACAATCAGAAGGTCCTGTGTTCAGTGTTTTCTCAGGGAACATCTGGTTTTGACTGTCTTCACCAGAAGTAACACAGTAAGTGTCATCACTTTCATTTTCCTCCAGTTCCATTTGTATATCAAGAGGTTCTGAAATCTGTGAAACATCCTCATTTAATACTAATGAATGCGTTTTGTTTTCAGGATCCTCATCCTCCAAGGAATCAGTGGAATTAGTTGATCGGCTCTCACACTCAGAATCACTCAAGTAATCGGCAACCATTGATCCACATGTTTCATCCTCAGGACATGTCACTGGTAAGAAACTGATGTCCAAGAGCATATTCCGATGTACCACTTTGGTGTGTCCTTTGCCATCCTTCACTTTGTATATGTGTGTTTGAGGGTCATTATCCACAATGGTGTACACTGTAGGTTCCCATCTGTCTGCCAACTTTCTTTTCCCTCTTTCTCCTTTATTGGCAATGAGCACTCTATCTCCATTGTTCAAATGTACTCCCTTGATCTTGCGGTTATAAATCTTTGTCTGTTTATTCTGTTCTCGTACAGCATGTTTTTGAGCAATTTCGGCTGCTTCGTGAAGATGAGACATTAAAGTTGTAACATAGCTGCTGTAATCAACAATCACTGGATCCTTCGATACTTGCTTGAACATTACATCCACAGGTAATCGTGGGACACGTCCAAACATCAGTTGGAAAGGTGCGTAACCCGTCGTCTCATGTACTGTTGAGTTGTACGCGAAGGTCAGAGTCTGAATTTGTTGTGGCCACTTATCCTTGGATCTCAGGGGCAAGGAACGAAGCATACTTCCTAGGGTTCGGTTGAACCGCTCCGTGATGCCATTTCCCATCGGATGATAGGCAGTCGTGTGAGATTTGGAGACCCCAGAAATTTTTAGCAATTCAGCAATGAGTTCACTCTCGAAATTTGTTCCTTGATCCGTGTGGATCCGCTCAGGGAAACCATACACGCAGAACACATGGTCCCATAACTTCCGAGCAACTTGCTTAGCCGTCTGATTGATGCAAGGAAAGGCGTGTGCAAGTTTAGTGAAATGGTCCGTCAGGACCAACACATCCACTGAACGCTGTTTATTATCTTCTGCACTCCAAAAGTCAAGACAAACCAACTCCATAGGTGCAGAAGTTTTAATGCTTTCCAGAGGAGCTCGAGCAGCTGGCTCAGGTGTTTTTGCTAGAACACACCTCTTGCAACACTTCACGTATTCTCTGATCTCACGCTCCATCTTGGGCCAGAAGAAGCGCTGTCTCGCCAAGTGAACTGTTCTAGCCTGTCCTTGGTGTCCAGCAAGATCATGAAGACAGTGTAGGGCTTTTTCCACCATGCTCTGAGGCAGAACATACTGATGTCTTCTCTGTCTGCTCATTGGATCCTTAGTTACCCTGTATAAAATCCCATCACACATTTTTAGCCGCTCCCATTGCTTGACAAGGGTCAAAGCTCTGTAGTCAAGCTTTTCTCTCTCTCTTCTTGAAGGACGTCTTTTACGAAGTACAAAAGGGAGAACCTTGGAAATGGTGAGGTCGAGTTCTTGACTTCTTTGCAACTCATCATGAGAGAACATAGGCAAAGGCTGTTCACCTTGGCTAGTGTCTGCAACCTGCTGAACTAACTGCACTAATTGAACTGCTCGGGTCCTTGTCGCCGTTTCCCAGTCATCCTGGACTTGGCAAAGTGTCTCAACAGCTACTGGATCACATGACTGCAGATGACAACTTGATTGACATTCAACCTGATAATTTATCTTATGGCACTCAACCTTTAGACGAAACACATCCTGTATTCCTTCTTCACCTACATCATCGGCTTCAGTAAGTAATCCTTTGTAACTCTCATTCATGAGCCTATGACTAATTGACCTAGCGAATGGATCTCTGCTTAAGGTATCAGCCACAATGTTCTTGACTCCTGCGATATGTTTTATGTCGAAAGAATAAGGGGCTAATTTCGAAACCCACCTTTGTTCACAGGCGTCGAGTTTTGGCTTAGTCATAATGTGCGTAAGTGGATTGTTGTCAGTCCAAACTGTGAAGCTGTGCCCCTTGAGCCAGTGGCTGAACTTTTCGCACACACTCCACTTCAAAGCCAAAAACTCGAGC
Organism: Gobio gobio; assembly: GCF_949357685.1. Taxonomy (NCBI): domain Eukaryota; kingdom Metazoa; phylum Chordata; class Actinopteri; order Cypriniformes; family Gobionidae; genus Gobio; species Gobio gobio. The sequence continues at coordinate 55,204,171 of NC_137103.1, read as the reverse complement.
CTATGCGCAGGGTACTTTTTCTGTGACGCAGACAGGGTTTTGCTGGCGAAGGCAATTGGCCGAGCTACTTCTTCCCCAGCTGGAACTTGGGACAGTACAGCACCTAGCCCGTCTAGAGATGCGTCAGTTGAAAGAATCAGAGGTCTGGAGAAATCGGGATGCGCAAGCACAGCACAGTTCAACAACTTTTCCTTGAGTGTATTGAAAGCAATATCACATTCTTCTGTCCAATCACTTGGATTCAGCTTTCTGAATGTGCCAACAGGCTTCTTAATTTTCTCTTTACCCCTTCTCTTCTGACCCGCAGTTAGAGCAAAGAGAGACTTGGCAATCGAAGAACAATTAGGAATAAAGTGTTGATAGTAGAAAATCATTCCTAAAAATGACTTGATTCTTCGCGCTGATGGAGTGCAACCATCTTCCTCCATAAGTTGCAGCTTGGACATTTTGGATATAACATCCACCTTCGTGAAGTCCACAGAGACACCATGGCCAGAAATAACATGACCCAAGAATTTCACTGAATCACGCAAGAAATGACACTTTTTGGGACTCAATTTGAGGTGATGTAACCTTAGCCGCTGAAAAACCATTTCAAGCCTGCTCAAAGCCTCTTGCTCAGTGGGCGCGAACACAAGCAAATCATCTAAATAGCAGAGCAAACTGCTGAAGTTCATATCCCCAAAAATGCTAAGCATCATCCGCATGAACGAAGCTGGGCTGTTGCACAGTCCTTGTGGCATGCGGTTATACTCATGTAGTCCCATGGGAGTAATGAAAGCAGTGTATTTCTTGTCTTGTTCATGCATGGGCAAGTTGTAGAATCCGGAGGTTAAGTCCAGAGTGCTGAAGTAATTGTTACCTCCTAAAGCAGCAAGGCAGTCGGACTGATGAGGGAGTGGGTGAGCATCTTTGAGTGTTCTTGCATTAAGCCACCTGAAGTCTGTACAGATGCGGAGGCCTCCATCCTTTTTCCACACAAGTACCAGTGGCGATGCATATTCGCTTGCTGATTTTCTAATTATCCCTTGCTCCTCCATTTCAGTTAACACCTGACGCAACTTCTGGTAATGAGCAGGAGGGATCCTCCGATATGGCAACCGGAAGGGCCTCTCATCTGTAAGTCGGATATGGTGTTCAAATTCCTTAGCCTCACCACAGTCTAAAGGATGCTTAGAAAACACGTCATTGTAATTCACCAATAACTGTACAAGTTTCTCTTTGGATGCATCAGTGACTTTGCAGAGATCAATGTTCATTTCGCTCAACCCAACATCTTGCAGTCTCAAATTTGAGGCACAATTTGGAGTAGCTTGCATCTCTGAACTAATGTCCTTTATCTTTCCAGTGCCCTGCAAGACTGGGAAATCTTCGACAGCCAGACAAGGTGAAACATCTGCCAATTTCCGATTCTTTCTTAGCGTGACAGGTTGGTCTGACAAATTGGTTATTTTCATAGGTACCCACCTATCACCCCACATAGATGTTATCACGCGGGCTACCATGATGTTTCTTGGCATAGTCTTGGAGGAAGTTGGTTCAATGAGAATGGTGCTCCCAAGGGACAATGGAGTGTTGCTGGGCAGTCTTCCCCACACTAAATGTTCTTGTCTAGCAGCAAGAGTGACAGCATGCTGGAGCTTTACTGTTCCAATTTTGCTAGGGATCTCATCATGTCGCCAGCGTGTGAGATTTGACATCACATCCAAAAAGTGTTCACCATCCGGCGATAACTGTGTAGCACTCTGCGATATGAAGTCCCAATACTCATCTGTGTCCTTCATTCGATTCACAATATGCTTGATCAAGTTGGTACCAAGAATTAAATCATCATGTTGTCCAGGAACAACGAGAATTGGAACTCGACAGCTGATGCCATACACTTTCATGCCAACTTCGTACAAACATTTTGGCTGTGCGGTCCTACCCCCAACACCGACAAGAATGATATTCTCAGGTAGTGATTTTTTGTCCAGGACGACGTTTTCAGCCAACAACCTTTGTTCAGCGGTCTCACTGAGGGTACAAGACATGGAGCCAGTATCAAGCATTCCTCTCATATGGAACTGGTCATTTACAATCACAGAAGTATAGAATAGATCATCAAAAGCCTTGATTTTCTGCATATTTTGTGCGTATATTACGCAGCTACCATCAGATGCTGTATGGCATGCATTCTCATACTGCTGTTCTAGATCACTTATGAGGGTTTGATCTTCACCCACACATCCCCTCTCCAAATGTGGGTCTAATGGTTTAAAGGACCAGCTCCTCGTTGCGAGTAGTTTACCTCCAGGCTGTCATGACTACTCCACTTCGGGCACTCTCTTTTCCTGTGTCCATGTTCAAAACAAAACAAGCATAAACCATCTCTTCTACAATGTGCAACTGTAGAATGGTCCATGCCTCTGCAAACTTTGCAAAAATTCCTGCTCACATTCCCACGTCTAAATGAATTTACAGGTGCAGAAGGGCTTTGCATGTTTTGTTTCAGCACACGATCAAGCAAATCGATGAGAGACTGAGTGCAGCTGTCACTCGTCTGAAATGATGGTGTAACTGGTAACCCACCTTGACCTGCTGACACATTCGACTCATTCCCAGATGTTCCATCATCTAAATTCGGCATTTGGGCATTAGCAGCTACAGTTTTCGCAAAGGCAGGACGGTTGGACTGTGCCTTCATTTGTGCTCTTTTCTCTGCTTGATATTCATCAAGACGTTCTTGTATTTCAGCTGCCGTCCACCTGTCAGCAGACTTGAACCTCAAAATAGTAGAAAGAGATTGGTCAGGGCAATGTTTAACAAACATTCGTGTCACCTCCCGCGTAGGCTCTTCAATACTTCTGCCCTGTCTCCTCAAACACTCGTCAGCGACATCAACAGCTTTATTAAGCCGAATCCAATATTCCATTGCATTCTCTCCTGCTACAGGTAAAGTGCCATAAAAGTCAGCAAGCGGCATGGATGAATATGTCAATTCGCCAAAGTGCTGTTTGAGTACGTCTGTGACAATCCTTGGGTTTGTTTTAGGGTTCAGTGATGGATTGCTGCGTAATGCTATCTTGATCACATCTTTAGCTCTCCCCATTAAGTTCGACATGATCTCGTCCGCTTGTTCAGTTAAAGGAACACTTTTCTTCCTCAAATAAACAGCCATGAGTTCTTCCCATTCGTGTACTGATAATTTGTCGGATCCATCCCCTCTGAAACAGGGAGGTGCTTTAACATCAGGCTTCATCACTAACTTCATACCAGTCAAATTAAGAGAAGGCGACTCCATGAGAACCTGGCTCGTCTCTATGCTCTGCTTTGGATTATCAGGACACTCATTTTTTTCACTGCCTTTTTTCAGCTGATCAGATATCGACTGCCCTATTTGTTGAGCAAGCTGTGTGATTAAACTACTCAAATCTGCATTACTGTAGTCTCGGCTGTCTGAAGCAGCACCTTCACACTTTTCTGATTCAGTAGTATTTACTGTAGCAGGATTACGGGTAGAACAGAAATCAGGGGAACCAATATTAACTGTCCTTCTAAGTGGTGTCTGTTCAAGTTCACCAAAGATACGCCCCCTGGCAAAGCCCAATTCAAACCCATCACAAGGGGAGTAACTTGTCTTCTCACTATTTTGTGACATTTTGTGATATTGAGTTTTTTTAGAGATCAACAAAAGTAAATTAGAACAGATAATGACCCCAGGAGAAAAAAATAACAGTTCACGTGTACCAAATAATCAAACAAAAACAGTATCAGATTCAAATGTCTCTTTTTTTTCCCTGTTAATATGAACTTTCAACCTTTTTCTGAATCATGTGCAGGTTAACGTCCAACCTCTTTTCTTTGGCGCAGATACAGGCAGAATTTGGGTGCTCCACAATGTAGCAAACCCCGGCGATCAAACTGGCGTTGATCAAGGAGGACCCACGATGACTTGCATCAGAGAAAAGTCACGGCACCATTGTGACCGGTCTGGATCGTCGCACTGCGTTGTGTTGTGTTGGCAATTAAAGCAGACCGGACAACAGAAATTCCTCAGACCAATTTTTATTCTGGGTGAATAAAAAAAGACACGTGAAAAAGAGGCCTTCACCGTTTCACCATTGGCCTTTCCCCAGCCGCGCTTACCGCGAACTGAACTTCATATTACAATTTTCAGATTGCATATGACCAGATCAACAATATTTAACATTTTTCTTAAATTCAAAACAATATTAACAGAAACATGGATGTAAAACATACCTGGGTGAATAAAAAAAGACACGTGAAAAAGAGGCCTTCACCGTTTCACCATTGGCCTGTCAGTCAAAACAGATAATTTTAGCCACAGATCTTGGTAAAACACATTTTCAAAACGAATACATATGTTCTATTAGCCTTCAATAAGATTAAACTTCATTTCTAGCACAAAAATAGTTATTTAATGGCACGAAAAAAACTCATTTTTAGCTTCTTAGAGAGAGCTCAAACAAAACTCACCTTTCCCCAGCCGCGCTTACCGCGAACTGAAGGAAAGCAACCGGAACTCATTTCTTAAAGGGGACACGTACCATATTCAACAATTACAACAAACACTTTAGAAATGCATATAGAAACATAGAAAACAGCTCAAATAACAGAAAATAATATTAAAAGAGTACAAAATAATTGTGTAAATTGATAAAGAGAGAGATTTTGTGAAATTAATAAATTGATATAACATCTGTTACATCTGCTATAGACTATTTGCTTCTTATTTATTAAATTCAGGCAATTATCTGATTAAACGTTGATTAAAATTAAGATACAATTTATACAAAACGAAATTCACATTAAAGAAGGGCTTTCTAAGCAAAATCATGCAAAATTTTGTGTCTAGAAACCTGCATTAGATTGTTGCGTTAATGTTTTATAAATGCATAGGTTCAATTAAATAACGTGGTGTTTAGATTATATTTTATTTCTGAGAACTAGCCTAATGTATTTTTAAAAAATGAAAACATATTTGTTTTAATTTTGAATGATAATTTAGATTTTTGATGATTTTAATGATTTTTTAAAAAATGCATGGCAACTGCTAAGACAATTAAATAACGTTGTGTTTGGATTATATTTTATTATTAAGGTGTCTAATTAAAAAAAAATCAATTGTTTTAATTTTGAATGATGATTTAGTTTTTTGAAGATTTTACTGATGATTTTAAAAAATGCATTTATGATTTTCATACGCAACTGTTAAGACATGCTGGGTAAACCACATTTACGGTGTTTTACAGATCACCTGCATAAAGTTATTTTAAGGTGATGTTTGTTTACCCATATTTTGATTTTTTTTAAAAACGTTTTGAATATGTTACTGATAAAAGCAATTTGTCTAAATGATTGAATATCGTTCGCATTGTGTCCTGAATATTTTTTTTTTCAAAGGTTTCGCTCTCTCGTTTTATTTTTAGCGTTAGTATTTTAAATGTTCCAGGTTAAATGTTCCAGGTTTACATGTTTGATTAATATTTGTATTATTAATAGGCTATTCTATTTATAATTTAATAGCCAATAATATTTTTAGAGCTGTTTAAAACATTTAGTCAAGCCAACCTATGTCTCGTTAATTTGTAACGTGCTTCTCTTTGCGCACAACCACAACCAACATCTTATCCATATACTTCAATGTTTTGCTTTAACACATATAGGCTACTGTAGCTATGCATCAAAAACACTAAAAAGGTAAGTGTATGGTAACTACTAAGCTATTTATAATGTATTTGGCAACGCAATGTCCTGTGAGTTTATCAGTCGTCATTTTTATGATACTGTGAATTATCGTCTGATAACACTGACTGTTATCGACATCGAGATATTTGCGAGACATCGTCGATATGCCATAATATCGTCATATCGCCCAGCCCTATCACACACTCTCAGACATAAACACCATCACACACTCTCAGACATAAACACCATCACACACTCTCAGAGATAAACACCATCACACACTCTCAGAGATAAACACCATCACTAACTCTCAGAGACATAAACACCATCACACACTCTCAGAGACATAAACACCATCACACACACTCAGAGATAAACACCATCACACTCACTCAGAGACATAAACACCATCACACACACTCAGAGACATAAACACCATCACACACACTCAGAGACATAAACACCATCACACACACTCAGAGATAAACACCATCACACTCACTCAGAGACATAAACACCATCACACACACTCTCAGAGACATAAACACCATCACACTCTCAGAGACATAAACACCATCACACACACTCTCAGACATAAACACCACCACACACTCTCAGAGATAAACACCATCACACACTCTCAGAGACATAAACACCATCACACACACACTCAGAGACATAAACACCATCACACTCACTCTCAGAGACATAAACACCATCACACTCACTCAGAGACATAAACACCATCACACACACTCTCAGAGACATAAACACCATCACACTCACTCAAACATAAACACCATTACACACATTCTCAGACATAAACACTATCACACACACTCTCAGAGACATACACACCATCACACACTCTCAGAGACATACACACCATCACACACACTCTCAGAGACATATACACACACTCAGACATAAACACCATCACACACTCACTCAGACATAAACATCATCACACACACACTCAGACATAAACACCATCA
>NC_137103.1:55167485-55194985 GCF_949357685.1 Gobio gobio | reverse complement strand
GTCACTTCATCAGTGTGTGTGTGTGTGTGTGTGTGTGTCAGACATCGCCATCTTGTGGAATAAAGGTGAATTGCACGTATTCCGTCATTAGAGATTCAATTATTGTTGTGCAGAAAAAAATATACGTACACTCTTACACACCTCGGGTCGTTAGCGACCCTATACAATTTTTACAAAAAATGAATGGAAAAACAGCCATTATTTTATAATTTGTGTTATATTGTTTATAATGAATTGACCGAGCAATACTAAGAAGGTTGATGTCTAACTTTTAAAAAATGTATGAGGAGAAGGAGGGTTAGTGAATGACGTCACGGGTCGCTAAAGACCCGAGGATGACTTGCGGCGCGATAGACACGTTTTCCAGTTCGCGCATCCAGTTCGCGCAAATTGAGCGTTAAGGCCAATTTATACTTCTGCGTCGAGTGTATGCCATAGGCTGTGTGATGCGCACATACTCTACGACATACCCTGACCCGCAACTCTCCAAAAATTTAACAACGCGTCAATTCTACGTGGACCGCAAGCGCTGTGATTGGTCTGCCAGAACCTCTCCCTCAGGTCAATAAATAAATCTGCGATAGGAGTGTGTGTGTCCAGAAATGAGATGATAGTTTAATCCTTACATCTGCTATATAACACATTATGTAGTGCAGAGATGTTAGTGAATAAATACATAGATCCGCTGTGTATATTTATTTATTTTCTCATTAAAACCAAAGATGTTAATCAGTGATTGTATATCAAGAACAGGGAAACATCACAATGGGTGCATTTCGTTTTGTGATTTCAACGGATCGAATAGTCTCCGCAACAACAATCGATTGAAGGGCTCGTCTACACCCGCCACCGATACTGAAAACAGCAGCACAATGTTCTTATGTAACTCTACTAATCAACTAGAGATGCTTAATTTGTATTAGATACAACAACTCAACCCGTGGACACTGCCTCCTAGCGGTCTGCATGTGTAATTGCACATTTACGCGGACAACAACGCAGAAGTATAAATCAGCCTTTACGCGCGAGTAGTGTTTTTGTGCATTCACGCGTTTGAAGCGAATTCGTGTCTGACGCCAGAGTTGAAAAATCTGAACTTGTGTCAATTTGCGGCGCGTTAACCAATCAGGAGCCGGCTCACTGCTGTCACGTGGTGATAGACTAATGGCACGTCAATAGCGGATGAGAAACCCTGCGTAATTTAAAAAAACTACTGTTATTGTGTCACAACATGTAGTTAAGACTTTTTCAGATGAGAGTGATGTTGTTTAAAGCTCAAATATGTGGTTTATTTATAAAGAGAGCGCCTATTTGAACATGTGATCTGGTGTTTTTGGAGTTGTGAGATCCAGTGGATCAGCGGCGCTCACCCGAAAACGAAATGTTTATGTTTATCTGCTTACCCCCAGATGTAGGTGTGTTTGTTTCTTCAGTAGAACACAAATTAAGATTTTTAACTCAGCCGTTGCAGTGTGATAGTCGTATAATGATGTCAATGGGGGTATTTTAGAGTATGAGAGCAATGAGAGTAAAAACACAGACATACAAATCCTTATTAAACCCTGCAGCTCGTGGCGACACATTGACACGAAAGGATTATTTTTTTTACCTCTTATCAGACGAATGTCATCTAGTTTTCCCAGCGCCATAACTTCCGGCGAATAAGGTCAAAATACTGGCTTGATCAGATTATATATATATATATATATATAGATGCCTCATTCGACCGATCCATGCAGGCACTAATGAAGAGTCTATGTATATATCTATGATCGCGCCGGTATTTTGACCTTATTCGCCGGAAGTTATGGTGCGGGGACGGCTGATGTAGAGCCATAGAAAAAATTAAATACATTTTTAAATATGGATATTTTTCCTACACAAACGCATTGATTCGCTTCAGAAGGCCTTTATTAACACCCCGGAGCCGCGTGGAGCAGTTATTTGACAGATGCATTTTTTATGGACTTCAAAAACAGAGCAACTATTACTGCCATTATAAAGCTTGGATTAGCCAAAACATTTTTAATATAACTCATTTGTTCCCTGGCAAATAATTTTGATGGAGGGCAAAGAGAAGTTTCATAACTTTATATTTTTAGGCTACGTATTTAACTTTACCGTTGTACTAGCACTGACTTTGTTTGACTGAATTGTTAGCTTTATTTCTTGAACAGCTTCTTATACCTTTTACTTTTATAATGGCGATTATTGATCACACAAACTGACATTTAACAGAAAGAGACTGGGTTGTGTTATATGTCATATTTAATTTTATTACAGTGATAATCATACGCACACTTATTGTCTGAACCACATATTAATGTGTTTAATATTTGTTTTAAATGAAAACGAAAAGAGGCATGGTTGTTTTATAAGCACAGCTGAAAGCGGCTATTTCGCTTCAAACGTTCGATTTATACACGTGTCCAATTCGCTGTGGACGCACGAATGGATTCAAAATGTTCAAGCGTCCAAGGTAAGACGAGAATTTGACGCTCTATTCGCGTTTGGTGTGAACGCAATGTAATGGATCCGTGCGTCAGCTCTTAAAGTGACAGCAGCCTAATAAACCTGCGGCCAAATTATGAGATCATATTAAAAATATATCTATATAGCAGTTTTTCCACCATGGAAGGGATGTGGCCAGTGAAAATCTTGAGTGACTAGTAACTTTGGAAAACCAGTAGCCACAGTGACTAGTGAGCAAAAGAGTTGACGTCAAGCCCTGACCTGCTGCTCTGTGAAGGGTTTTCCTCTTTGCATCTTGATTCTGTTCATCAGATCACCGGCGTCACAATATTCCATCAGGATGTAGAGGTTATTTCTGTCTGGATAACACACACAAACACACAACACATAAGTGTGTGTTAAAATCCAGCAGGATGGTGTTGTCATTTAAACAAATCTCCCAGCTAACAAAAACAAGAACGGTTTGCTAACGTTCACATTAAAGGTGCAGTGTGTAATATTTATGAGGATCTATTGACAGAAACGCAATATAATGTACATAACTATGTTTTCAATGGAGTATAAAGACTTTGCATAATGAGCCGTTATGTTTTTATTACCTTAGAATGTGCGTTTCTATCTACACACACTGCGGGTCCCTTACAGTGAAGCCGCCATTTTGTGCCGCCATGTTTCTACTGTAGCCCTTATAAGGGATGGCCAAGTGGTCATAGGAAATACATTTTAACCAGCTGGACAGAGGTTCGGTGGATCCCAAAGAAGGTTGTTTTATTAATATGAAAAATATATATATTTACATAATCACATACTGAAACACAAATAAAAACTGAACAAAACAAAACTGCAACAATGTGCAAAGAAAGGCTATACCAAGTAATTTGGCCCAATCTGCAACAGGTCTATCCTTTGGCCTTCAACAGACCAAAACTGGTCTTTAATCTCTCCAGCTCCCCATTTATAAGCCTAGCTCCACCCTCGACCTGTACCAATTGAACAAGCCAGGCCCAACCATAGAATGCCATATACACAAAAGCATAAAAATAATAAAACACTAAACATATACACAAATAACAATCAGTATAAACCCATGAGTACTTAAACACACTAGATAAAGAATATAAAAAGGAAAAGAAAATAAAATAAACATTCAGCTGTTATTCCCCGTCCCCCCAGATAAAACTACACATGGTTCAGTCCAATTAGGAGCATGCTAATGCTACAAAAACCAGTTTGATCCAGCTGGACTGTTTGACGGCACAGCCTGGAAATGGTAGACCAAGAGACAAACAACAGGTTTGGGGAATTCTCACTAGAAATAAAGGTAATTCTGACTGAAATTAAACTGGGTTGTGAGTTTTTTAACACTAGGTAAAATTTACCCATGGCTGTTTTTCAAATGTACATAGCAGATTTCCAATAAAATATCCAAGTCTTACAGTCACTGACTTTTACTAAAACTGTGTTATTTACAATCCCCTGATGTTAAAAATTGTTTAGATAAAACCAGACGGGGCATTTATACCTATAAGCGCCAGCGGGTCAAATTTACCCCTATATAATTCCTCTATTTTCGTGTTGTGTTTGAGCAACGCGTCGGCTTACTGTAAACAGTCACACAACGCACGGTCAAATAAAGATGTTTTAGCCTATTTATAAGTGTTCAAACTTTGGATTAATTATACATTTTTGTTTTGCAATTTTTGTATTAAGTATTGTTTGCTACGGTGTTGCTATTTATTAAAGTCTGCACGTTTCCTGAAAAAAAAAATCCAATATGATGGAATGAATAAAACAATTTTCATGATTATACCAAGTTTATTGGTGTTGTTCTCTTATTCAAATTATAAATGATATAACTATATAAATGAATAATGAATTAGGTCAAACTGTGTGCTTGAATTCGTATATTATCCTTATCCTTATCTTATGCAGTGCTGTGAATTATTATTGCTCTTCATTGTCTATTTAGGGTATTTTAGTCATTTAAATAACATGGGTTATCTTAATATGGGATTAATGACATTTTATTATAATATTACACCACCCAAATATGTATTTATTTCCATCTAATTCTCGTCATCATTCCGGGCTGGTTTAGCCTATAGTACGGTTCCTCAAATCCTACCCTGGAGGTCCAATGCGCTGCAGAGTTTAGCTCCAACCCTAATCAAACTCACCTGTAGTTTTCTAATGAACCTAAGGACATTGATTAGCATGTTCAGGTGTGTTTGATTAGGGTTGGAGCTAAACTCTGCAGCGCATATGACCTCCAGGGTAAGATTTGAGGAACCCTGGCCTATAGTCACCAAAAAGTGATTAGTGTGTAGCCTGCTTAAAATAGCATAAAATAACAGGACAAAAACTATGACATGACTCTAAACATTACTTTGTGAAGACAGTGGCCTAATACAGTGACAAATTACATATACAGTGACGACGACATCTTTGTCCTGTGTTGGCCACCGTAGCTTCTCTATAGCTGTGTCCCAATTCAAGGGCTGCATCTTTTGAAGGCCGTGTCCTCTAAAGTGCGCGGCCGACGCAGCCTTCAAAGGAAGCACCGAGACTCGTTTACAGTGGAAGGTATCATTATATGCGGCGCAACGAAGGCTGTCCCAATTCGTAGGTCCTTCGAAGGATCCTTCAAAATACGGCCTGCAAATGCGTCCTTCTTTTCCCATGAAATGAAGGATACTCGGATGGATGCTTCGCAGCCTTGCCTACCCCAGAATTCATTGCGCGCCGCGACGTCAGATTTTTTTTAAGAGAAATTGACAGATTACACTTTTAAATGCAAGTATTGGGTTTCAATTTACTCCAGTAATCTAATGTATCTACTGATAAAAATATGTTGACTAATATGTTACCAACATACGATTTTATATAGTTTATACTCTTTATTATGTACATAACTGGGCCGAGGTAAACTTCTTTACACTGTAAAAAATCTAACTCACAAACATTTTGACTAATGATAATGTTTTAGTTAACTGGACAATTAAATGCAAAAAAGTTGGCTTAACTGGTCAAAATAAGTTGGTTCAACAATTGTTGGACCAACCTAGTATTAATTGTAAATTTGATTTGTAAATGCAAGTTAACAAGCATACAAGTTGCAACAACTTAACAATGCATTCTGGGTGCATCATGCAAAACTCATCCATGGCACCCAGAATGCATTGCGGTATGAAGCATGTAACCATTGTTGAGATTTATAGGCTGATTCTTGATGTCTGTGTGAGAAAATCTCAAAGGAGGTCAAAGTGCTTAATGTACAATCGGTTTTAAACCTTAGTCAACTATTTTGATTAAAACCATATTTGATCTTTTCTAGAATCACAATAAAAAAAAAAGCTAATAGTATATTGCTCATATTAAACTCATAAAATCTGTGAATTAAGCCACTACACAATGATTATATCCTTATCATCAAGCAGCTGACAGCATTTGATTATCTTTTCTTGCCAAACATTAAAAAGTCGTCAAACTGCCCACCTAAAGAAAACACTCATCACCATGATGGTGACATAAAAAAATAAAATAAAATAAAAAACTTAATCAGCTGAACAAAACATCTTAAATTGGGAGACATGTGACCTTACTCAGTTAATTGAGTTAAGTGAACTACTTTATTTAACATTTGAGTAAACTTAAAAAAGCTGTGCAGCAAGTTGCCTTACAATTTTAAGTTATGTCAACTTTTCTTTTTTTACAGTGTAGTTGTTTTGTTTTTAGGCAGTTGAATATAACTTTAAAGTCCAGTATAAATGTTCATTTCAGTTCTCTTCAACGGCAGCTGTGAACAGTTGCTAAATATTACAAATAATGTAACAAAATAAATTTACTCTGTATTTGAGTAGCCTATAATTGTGAAGTACCTCAGATTTTTATTCAACTTCATCTCAGGGGCAAATATTGTGGTTTTATGAAAAACTGACTTTACACATGGATATTACATTTTGATATTAGTTATTGTTTAAAAAAGAATCTAAAAATAAAATACACTAGAAATTTGTCTTATAGGCGCCGTTGGTCTTGGAGGACCGCTGTCCTGCAGAGTTCAGCTCATAGTCAAGTCAACTTTATTTATATAGCGCTTTTAACAATGTAGATTGTTTCAAAGCAGCTTTACAGTGTTAAACAGGAAAATAATGCAGCATAATTTTATTCAGCTGTATAGCCATTCTGGATAAAAATTTCAAGTATCATACAGTGACAGTGTGGGCTTTAGATCAATAATTTGATCAGTAATTTAGTTTAACCCTCTATGGTACGGTGTTGCCTCCAGACAACATAGTCTATTTTAGTTTATTTTTAATCAAATGACACACCAATTTATTGGTCAAACCTATCTTAGGGAAGAAGAACTCGGATACTAATCAATGAAAGTGCAAAAAAATAGTCACATGACCTACAGGGGTCCATTTTGTGTCCTGTTTCAGCACATGTGCACAGGTCACATGGCTCCATATTTTCTCCAATGAAAAGTGCATTTTTCACTAATTTGCGTCCAGTTAATCACCCACAAAAAATATGAGTCACCTTCACTGGTAAGTAAAGAGTTTTTTTCAAGAACTTTACATTATTTATCATCAAATGTTTTAGAGTAAATAGCAAAAAACTGTGTGTTGCCTCAAGGCAACATTGTACCATAATGGAATCGCATAAGGCCATGCCAGACATACTAGGGTGGATACAAATATATTATATTTGTAAGGAAAAGAGCTAGAATTCTCTAAATATATTAGCATTTTTGCATGATTTTGTAATGCACTTATAAGAATAGTAATTCACATACTGTAATCTGCACATTTTCTATTGCACAAAAAAAAGGTATAAAACACAACTGCAGTTGATGAGGGTGAGGATGAGGTGTTGTACTTTGATGAGGAAGACGAGGGTCATAGTGACAATCCGGCAGGGACTCCTCATAGAACACTTATGCATGTTAAAATATTTTATGGTTTGATTTGAGGATGTGAGTTCATTTAATTTGTTCTTCCCTCTTTCTGAAAACATCTTAGCGACATGGCAGCCGTCGAATAAGTCAGCTCTGGAAACCTGTTGGTAGACAGTGGAAAATGCACTGATCCCCGCCCAGCTCAATAAAAGTCTACATAAAAACGTTTTCTTCCATCTGTTTTATGTACTGTTAATTTTAAATTTTGTTTTTCTAATCTTAAACATAACTTATGTAAATAGTTGTAAAAAAGTACTGTAAATAAAAATGTATAGAACAATTTTGTTTCATTTACAAATTAATTGACATGACAAAAATAAATGTACAGAATGATTTATTTCATTTACAAATTATAACTTGCATAACAAAAATAATGTGTAGAACGGTAATATTTCACTTGCACATTTTAATTTACAAAACCAACATTTTAGTTCTCAACAATCTCTCAAGAAGAGAAAACAATCTGTCCATTCTCTCCTTGTTCTCCTCTGTCTCTCGCTGAAACTTCCTGTCCTCCCTCAGTCTCTCCATCAGCTCATCCTCTCTTCTCGTTTCCTCTTGGCTGGAGTTGCTCCTCCTCATCTTGGTCTTCCACTGCTGAACTTGGCCCTGGTGTGTCCTCAGGGATGATGGAGGCAATGAGGACAGTGGGATTGTCCCAACATCTCATTCATGAAGACAAACCATGGCCAAGTTTGTCACTCCCTCACCTGTCCCAGGACACTTTCAATCCCAAGGCAGAGAGAATAAACATGTCTGTCAACAACAAACGCAACAGCACAATACATTTCAGTAAAGATGTGTCTATTAACTTGCATACTTATTTTTTTTTAAGTTGTAATAAGTTTTTTTTTTTATTTTACCTGCAAGCCAGGGGTGCAATCTTAACAAAATTAAAAAATATGAAGCATCAGTAGCCTTCATACATACAAAATACTCCAGAAATCATATTTATAGATTCTCAAATTTTTTCAGCCCGGTAAATAAATACTCATTTGCTGCCCTCATTTTAATAAAGCTCCTAAAAGTTACTAGCCTGGATGCCAGCCGAATTTAGCCCCGCCCACAATTTTTTTTGCTCGGGCAATTCGGTCTGGACTCGCTCCATAGAGGAGTAATTATGCCCGAACAGAAACTGTTCGGACCAATGAAATCATCAGGGCGGGCTTTAGACGATGATGGACAGATGATCAACAGTAACGTAATCATCACGTCATCGAAGGCTCTTGGGTTGAATTTGCTCTTATCCTAAACGGAGAACTTGTTCGTATATGCGTTCACCTTCACTATTTCTCTCAGAAACGATGATCGTGTTGGTCAGTACTCTGTGTATCCTTACATTATTTTATTACTGGCAAAGATCGTTTACACTCATCTTTTTCTTGTAACGTTACTTAATCCAGCGTGCGTGCAGACAGGGTTGCCAAGTGTTTTTGCAATGTCGCGCACAATTGCTACTCAAAACTATAGCCCAAAACAATAACTTTCCGGGGGGTTCTCCGGAAAAAAAATGGCGTTTGGTTGGCAAAATATGTTATTTTGGCAAGGTTGCCTGCTAAAATTCGCATTCCTGGGTTTATATAATCACATAATTGGGGTCGCTTCAACCCGCGGACATGGAGAAAAACACGGACTTGGCAACACAGTGCAGTTGAGTTCTGTTGACATTTGACAACTAACGTTACGCGTCGCTCCGTTGCTCTGATTGGTTGTGGGTCTATCCAATTGAGGTCTTTCCTGGCTCGGTTGAAACACGCCCCATAATCAAAGCTCAATGGAGCGGTACCAGACTCATATTCTGACTAGAATTGAGTATGGCCACGCCAGGCTAAAAAGTTACTTGATCCATAAAACAAAACAAAATATTACAGCAGATCACCTAACGAATAAAGCCGTGCCGTGGTAACACAGAAATAAAGACCACCGGCTTTTAAAACGTTTCGTTGGTTATTTGAGTAAATTAAAACACAATACTTACATTTATAAGTGAATTCCTCGGCCGGGGAGAAAGACGGTGGGTAGGGTTGCCAGGTCTCTGCAACAAAAGTAGTCCAAAACTCCCAATGCGATTTTCTCCATCGAGTTGTGCGTTTTGGGGTGTTGGAGCGGCGAAATCGTACTTATGGGGGTAGAAAGAAACCCGCGGAAATATTTTTTTTACCCGCGGCAACAACTTAAAAGTTGTTTTAATTCGGCTGAAAAAAACGGAAATGGCAACACGGACGGCAGGCTGCATTTGAAGGCCCCTTCGAATTGGGACAGCCTTCGTCGCGCTGCAGTGACGCAATCTGCCTTCAAATGCAGCCTCTGAACTGGGACACAGCTGGTGTGCTTTGAAAGGGAGGGGTGGGCAGTTGCAATTCACAACCTCACCACTAGATGCTAGATGAATTGTGTTTTTGTGTTAGACAGATGAAGCACACTCACCGTAAAATGATTTATAAAACGTCACAATGTTTGGATGCCTCATTTTGGAAAGCAGAGTCACTTCCTTTCTGGAGGCGTCCTTATCCCGAGCGGACAACTGTGACAGAGACAGACAGACAGACAGACAGACAGTTTCTCATGATCCTAGATCCCATAAATCCAGTGTTCATCCCACATGGATCAGAGACGCCACGACTGCAGCAGCACATCACGACATTAAAACAGGCATTTTAGTTTGAAAAGATACATTATAACAGCTTTAAATGTTCTGTTTGTTCCTGCTGTCATCGTTCAAATGCTCACAGTTTGCCGATTTCATTCAGAATCAATCTTTTTATTTTATAGCCTGTTAACGTTCAGCAGGACACTTTTGGTAATATTTTAGTAATCACCATAAACTAGGTGTCATTCGAAAGCTCTGTGTGTTCTGTTTTGAAATTAAAACTTATTTAGTTTGAAGTGCTTTCTTCAATAATCTGTTGAGTGTCGTCTTTTAGGTCTATATTCTGAAGCATTCATGAATTAGTCATTTAAAGGGATAGTTCACCCAAGAATGAAATTTAGCCCATGATTTTGAAGGGTCAAGCCAAACATCACTTGTCTCTTCATCAGACACATATCCTTCATAAAAGTGCATCTATCCATCATAAAAGTGCATCCATCCATCATAAAAGTGCATCTATCCATCATAAAAGTGCATCTATACATCATAAAAGTGCATCTATCCATCATAAAAGTGCATCTATACATCATAAAAGTGCATCCATTCATCATAAAAGTGCATCTATCCATCATAAAAGTGCATCCATCCATCATAAAAGTGCATCTATCCATCATAAAAGTGCATCTATACATCATAAAAGTGCATCTATCCATCATAAAAGTGCATCCATTCATCATAAAAGTGCATCTATCCATCATAAAAGTGCATCTATCCATCATAAAAGTGCATCCATCCATCATAAAAGTGCATCTATCCATCATAAAAGTGCATCTATACATCATAAAAGTGCATCCATTAATCATAAAAGTGCATTTATCCATCATAAAAGTGCATCTATCCATCATAAAAGTGCATCTATCCATCATAAAAGTGCATCCATCCATCATAAAAGTGCATCTATCCATCATAAAAGTGCATCCATCCATCATAAAAGTGCATCCATCCATCATAAAAGTCTCTTCATCAGACACATATCATTCAAGAATGATTTTATGTTCAATATTAAAATAAGAATTAATGATAATCAAGTTATAACCATTTCCTACATTTGATAACTCAGTTCTCTATACTCAAGGAGTGATTTTGGATATTGTAGTGTTTTAGTTGCTGTGTGCTTTTGAATCCACATTTTTTAGGTGCTGCTCTGAGTCTGTGTCGAGACGTGCTGACAGGCGAATGTCCTGGTGTTTGACACTCCAGGGAGTGAAGAGAGCTCAGCGTGTGTTAACTGTATGTCTTACTAAAGTGACCCCTGGGGTCATCTATGTCACAGCTATGGGACTCTTTGGGGACTCAGAGAAATGTACCTCTTTGATATACTTTTCTTTCTTTATGGAATAGAATAAAGTCACTTCTGAATTAGAGTTAGTATCAGCATGTTTTGGAGAAGTGCTTTGTTGATAGTTAGTAAAGATATTCCCAATCTTGAGGAAACTCATGATTCTGTGCAGATCCAGTATTGGAGATGGTCCTTTCGGCAGGCGATTCTAGACTTGGAGGCGTCTTTTCTATGACCTCCGAGGTCACTAGGGACTAATCTGGGCCTGGGCGACATCAAGTCTACGCATTTTTAGAGATATATGCTCCTATCTGTCTACGTGTGGAAAGTTGCTTACGTTGCATGTTGTTAGAACCAATCCGAATCATTCCACATGGCAGTAATGACGTGTCTAGAGCTTGAAAACAGTATAACTGTTCAGAAAATTGTATGTATGTTAGACGGAGGCGGGGAGACTGTTAGAGGGAGTGCGGCCTACAAACTCCTCTTGAGCTGGCTTCTGCTGATGAAACTGCACACTATTCTTCAGTAAATTTCTTTAATTAATCTGACTCCTGACTCCTGGTCTTCATTTTTCACTACTGGTCCTGGGTCCTAAGCTGTTACCCCAACAATTTACTCTCCCTCAAGTCATCCGAGGTGTGTATATGACATTCTTCTTTCAGACGAACACAATCTGAGTTATATTAAAAATGTCCTGACTCTTCCAAGCTTTAAAATGGCAGTTTTTGAAGTCCATAAAAGTGCATCCATTCATCATAAAAGTGCATCTATCCATCATAAAAGTATATCCATCCATCATAAAAGTGCATCCATCCATCATAAAAGTGCATATATCCATCATAAAAGTGCATCCATCCATCATAAAAGTGCATCTATCCATCATAAAAGTGCATCTATCCATCATAAAAGTGCATCCATCCATCATAAAAGTGTATCTATACATCATAAAAGTGCATCCATCCATCATAAAAGTGTATCTATACATCATAAAAGTGCATCTATCCATCATAAAAGTGCATCTATCCATCATAAAAGTGCATCTATCCATCATAAAAGTGTATCCATCCATCATAAAAGTGCATCTATCCATCATAAAAGTGCATCTATCCATCATAAAAGTGCATCTATACATCATAAAAGTGCATCTATCCATCATAAAAGTGCATCTATCCATCATAAAAGTGCATCTATCCATCATAAAAGTGTATCTATACATCATAAAAGTGCATCCATCATCATAAAAGTGTATCTATACATCATAAAAGTGCATCTATCCATCATAAAAGTGCATCTATCCATCATAAAAGTGCATCTATCCATCATAAAAGTGTATCCATCCATCATAAAAGTGCATCTATCCATCATAAAAGTGCATCTATCCATCATAAAAGTGCATCTATACATCATAAAAGTGCATCTATCCATCATAAAAGTGCATCTATACATCATAAAAGTGCATCTATCCATCATAAAAGTGCATCTATCCATCATAAAAGTGCATCTATACATCATAAAAGTGCATCTATCCATCATAAAAGTGCATCTATACATCATAAAAGTGCATCTATCCATCATAAAAGTGTATCCATCCATCATAAAAGTGCATCTATCCATCATAAAAGTGCATCTATCCATCATAAAAGTGTATCTATCCATCATAAAAGTGCATCCATCCATCATAAAAGTGTATCTATACATCATAAAAGTGCATCTATCCATCATAAAAGTGCATCTATACATCATAAAAGTGCATCTATCCATCATAAAAGTGCATCTATCCATCATAAAAGTGTATCCATCCATCATAAAAGTGCATCTATCCATCATAAAAGTGCATCTATCCATCATAAAAGTGCATCTATCCATCATAAAAGTGTATCTATCCATCATAAAAGTGCATCCATCCATCATAAAAGTGTATCTATACATCATAAAAGTGCATCTATCCATCATAAAAGTGCATCTATACATCATAAAAGTGCATCTATCCATCATAAAAGTGCATCTATCCATCATAAAAGTGTATCCATCCATCATAAAAGTGCATCTATCCATCATAAAAGTGCATCTATCCATCATAAAAGTGCATCTATCCATCATAAAAGTGTATCTATACATCATAAAAGTGCATCCATCCATCATAAAAGTGCATCTATCCATCATAAAAGTGCATCTATCCATCATAAAAGTGCATCTATACATCATAAAAGTGCATCCATCCATCATAAAAGTGCATCTATCCATCATAAAAGTGCATCTATCCATCATAAAAGTGCATCTATACATCATAAAAGTGCATCCATCCATCATAAAAGTGCATCTATCCATCATAAAAGTGCATCTATCCATCATAAAAGTGCATCTATCCATCATAAAAGTGTATCTATCCATCATAAAAGTGCATCCATCCATCATAAAAGTGTATCTATACATCATAAAAGTGCATCTATCCATCATAAAAGTGCATCTATACATCATAAAAGTGCATCCATCCATCATAAAATTGCATCTATCCATCATAAAAGTGCATCTATACATCATAAAAGTGCATCCATCCATCATAAAAGTGCATCTATCCATCATAAAAGTGCATCTATCCATCATAAAAGTGCATCTATACATCATAAAAGTGCATCCATCCATCATAAAAGTGCATCTATCCATCATAAAAGTGCATCTATCCATCATAAAAGTGCATCTATACATCATAAAAGTGCATCCATCCATCATAAAAGTGCATCTATCCATCATAAAAGTGCATCTATACATCATAAAAGTGCATCCATCCATCATAAAAGTGCATCTATCCATCATAAAAGTGCATCTATCCATCATAAAAGTGTATCCATCCATCATAAAAGTGCATCTATCCATCATAAAAGTGTATCTATACATCATAAAAATGCATCCATCCATCATAAAAGTGCATCTATCCATCATAAAAGTGCATCTATCCATCATAAAAGTGCATCTATACATCATAAAAGTGCATCCATCCATCATAAAAGTGCATCTATCCATCATAAAAGTGCATCTATCCATCATAAAAGTGCATCTATACATCATAAAAGTGCATCCATCCATCATAAAAGTGCATCTATCCATCATAAAAGTGCATCTATCCATCATAAAAGTGCATCCATCCATCATAAAAGTGCATCCATCCATCATAAAAGTGTATCTATACATCATAAAAGTGCATCTATCCATCATAAAAGTGCATCTATACATCATAAAAGTGCATCCATCCATCATAAAAGTGCATCTATCCATCATAAAAGTGCATCTATACATCATAAAAGTGCATCCATCCATCATAAAAGTGCATCTATACATCATAAAAGTGCATCTATCCATCATAAAAGTGCATCTATCCATCATAAAAGTGCATCTATCCATCATAAAAGTGTATCCATCCATCATAAAAGTGCATCTATCCATCATAAAAGTGCATCTATCCATCATAAAAGTGCATCTATACATCATAAAAGTGCATCTATCCATCATAAAAGTGCATCTATACATCATAAAAGTGCATCTATCCATCATAAAAGTGCATCTATCCATCATAAAAGTGCATCTATACATCATAAAAGTGCATCTATCCATCATAAAAGTGCATCTATACATCATAAAAGTGCATCTATCCATCATAAAAGTGTATCCATCCATCATAAAAGTGCATCTATCCATCATAAAAGTGCATCTATCCATCATAAAAGTGTATCTATCCATCATAAAAGTGCATCCATCCATCATAAAAGTGTATCTATACATCATAAAAGTGCATCTATCCATCATAAAAGTGCATCTATCCATCATAAAAGTGCATCTATCCATCATAAAAGTGTATCCATCCATCATAAAAGTGCATCTATCCATCATAAAAGTGCATCTATCCATCATAAAAGTGCATCTATACATCATAAAAGTGCATCTATCCATCATAAAAGTGCATCTATACATCATAAAAGTGCATCTATCCATCATAAAAGTGCATCTATAAAGTGCATCCATTCATCATAAAAGTGCATCTATCCATCATAAAAGTGCATCTATCCATCATAAAAGTGCATCTATCCATCATAAAAGTGCATCCATCCATCATAAAAGTGCATCTATCCATCATAAAAGTGCATCTATCCATCATAAAAGTGCATCCATCCATCATAAAAGTGCATCTATCCATCATAAAAGTGCATCCATCCATCATAAAAGTGCATCTATCCATCATAAAAGTGCTCTGGACCACACGGCTCTGGGGGGGTTAATAAAGGCCTTCTGAGGTGAAGTTACCCATATACACTTATTTTGTGTTCAGAAGAATAAATAAATTAATACAGGTTGGACCAACTTGAGGGTGAGTAAATGAGACCTTGGGTGAACTGGCCCTTTAACTTTAGATCTACGCTCAGAAGGCGGTTGACGGTTACATGTTATGTTGAATGTACTTTAAAGAGTAAAAAAAATTTTTTTTTTTTTTTAAAAGTCAAACTTTTTCTCTAAAAATCTGAAAAATACCATATGAATGTTGAACAAGGTCATGATCGGATTCAAACCAAGTTTATTTGTATTTATTGATGAAATGACATTTTTTTAAATGTCAAAATGTCACCTGTCTCAGGTTGATCTCTTTGATGACGTAGAGCTGCGCATCGCCTCGGTGTCGGTGTTTGACCAGAAGCGCGCTCCCGAACGCGCCCTGACCGACCCGCCGAATCACCTCATAATGATCCATAATCCCTGAGGATGATGATGAGGATGATGATGATCTTCAACGGGTTCCGCAGCAGACGCGGGAATATGAGCCCGGCGTCACCATAGCAACACGTCAACAGCGTCACTCCGCAGAGTCACTGACAGGAATCCGTGTGGAAATATCCTCAGAAAACACAAATGAAGAACATCAAAAGTTTGCTCGGCTCTTCTGTCAGGAGGAACTGTTCATTAAAATGGATTTTGTGAAAATTAAAACTATTTGCAAGGGCAGACTCGCGTGAAGCATTCTGGGATTTCTAGCGCCATCCATTATTCATTCGCATTCTCTCACCGAATCGTGAAATATAAACACTGATATATACATATATAGTGAATATAAACTCTCAATTGTGAGATAAAACGTAGCAGTCACTTTGTTTATTTATGATACTTATTTAAGTTATACTCAATCAAGGTCAAATGTAATGTATTTTATCTGTATTTGGGTCAAATAAAGGTTTCCGTTTTGAAACATGAACAACCACGTCGAATTATAACGTGGAACGTTATTTATCATTAAAAAAAAGAAAAGCTGGGGGGGGGGGTACACACACACACACACACACACACACACACACACACACACACACAAAGGGCATAGTTTACAGAGGGCCTACAATATACACAGGGTATACATTAATATATAATGTATGTATACATTATAAATACATCCGTGGTTTTCCCGCGGAATTGCGGCACTTTTAAACGGTCGGCGCGGCTCGATTTCCCCCCTGCATAAATTATTTTGACTGAAATATTTTATATTCTACCAACAATAAAACAGTGCTAGATGTTACGTTTTTGTGATTGCTACGATATAGTTTTCATTTTGTATAACGGCGACTTTAAAATGTTTTAGGTATGGAAATGGCCTATGTTTGAGTTTTGCTGGCTCTATTATACAGACCTGGCAAACCGTGGCGGCAAATCTTAAAACAAAACCCGTTAAACTGATCAGAGCGGCGCGCGAACATGCAGTCACGAAGACACTTTTAAAGTTATTAAAATGGCATATGTGTCGCCGGGCATAGATATAGACATCGAAATGACACGGTTCATAATTTCATCATAATTGATGAACTCTGATTTTAGCTGTTGTGAAACAATCTGTTGAATTCTCAACGGTGATATATGAAAAAAAAAAAAAAAAAAAAAACTTTTCTTTACCGATCTACAGTTTGTCTGTTGTACTCAAAGTCCCCATGACATCAAAACTGACTATATTTATCATGGAACATTGCAGTATTTTATATAAATGGAAATAATTTCTGAAAATGGATGTCACGGTGTCTTTATGGCAGTTATGATGTGTGAAGGAGTTGTGTCGTCGTTCCTGATAACGACACAAGATGGCGCTGCACACCAACACTCCTCCACTCACTCTAGTGTCCTGATGAGACCTGGGCTGTGTCCCAAATCCCCCTCATTCCCTGCTCCCGAAGAGGAATTGAAAGCGCTCACAGTTCAATCTAGGGGACAGTGGGGTAAGATGAGCCCTTTTTTCCTCAAGATAAAAGAAAAAAAGGCAGATGTACAATGAAAGTATCTAAAAAATTCTACAATTATGGCTTCTTCCAACAACAACAACAACAAAAAAGTGTTTGTGTGGCTCAATTTACCCCACATTAGGGGGAAATTGACCCGAGTCAGTGGGTAAGTTGCACCATCTGATTGAATCGGAAATTAAACCCAGGTGAAATTGTAAAGATAATTTCCCTCTTTTAAAAACACCTTCAACAATCAATGTTCCCTTTTACAAATAGTCATATTTCTATTCTTAAACTAAAGTTAAACAGCATAAAACCAATGAAGTTGAAATGTCAATATCTTGTGTTCATATGTTGAACACCAAACTAAACACAGTATTACAAATAAAATAAAAACTGAATTGGAATGAATAAATAAATGTCATAGAAAATAATAAACATTTTAACAGTTTTTCTGCAATATTGAACATGTGGGGTCATAGGGACTATAAAGATAAATCATTTCAGTAAAATATCCAAACCCCACTAGGCCAGTGATAAATATTTTGTTGAGTTGAGTACTTACAATATCCCAAATGTTTCCAACTATTTGCAAATTGTGAGATGCTCTTTTACCCGATATAGCAGTCGCGCTCGGTCTCAATGGCCTGAATCCACTTTCTGTCTTTAAAAGCTCGTTTTTTTGGGTCAACGGCTTATACAAACTTCTGGGTTTTTTGTTCTGGGTTTTGTTTAGCTTGTTTGCTGTACATCTCGTCACATATCCGCTTTTAGACATTGTTCTGTTTTTTGTTATAAGTCCGAGATGATTAGAAGGAGCTTCGCGCAATGCAAAGTCAATGGAAAGATCATTGATCGCCCGGTGGGCGTGGTCTTCAGATTATGACGCGTATCGCTCTGCGGAGGAGGAAGTGGCGCCGGCGACTGTTGCATAATAAAAGTCCCTCTGCGTGTTGCCTTCATCTTATTAACAATATGACATAAAATAAAAGTAATTTTATGATTAAAACATGAACAAATGTAGGCCTATGCCAGTGGGCTCCAAACTACTCAATTCAAAGGGCAGTTTTCATAACTCATCAACGGATACTCATTCTTGTTTTAGTCATAAACTCGCATAATTGAATATTTTCAAGATGACATTTTTTAATTTGCATCTCAAGTAAATGTATCGTGATTGGGTCAAAATGGCGGATGAGCTGTTCCGCTGGGTCCTAAAGCGAGTTAATTCAGTATGCATTCAGATGTAGACATTATAAAATCATTTCCAGGTAAGGTTTTAGCATTTTTTGTTAGAATTTTGAGCATTTTTAGGGTTTTTTCTGTGTACTGAAGCATTCCTCTCATTTCTAAAGGAGTCAAATCGACCCGCGAGGGAAGGATTTGTTACTTTTTTAAGGTCAACCACAAAAACTCCTCGAATCCAGTCTGATTGTGTGTGTGTGTGTGTGTGTGTATGTTCGTTGCTCAAGTGCGACAAAAGTCCTGAGGCCTTGGACCACTCAGATCATTTTTTAAAACGAGTTTCGGGTCAAAATGATGATATTTGTATTGGAAAACAGGACAAAAATAGTGAGATGAATGCATGTATTTAATGCCATGACTTTATGAATGCTCAAAAATGATCTGTCAAACTAACTATTATGAAATATTAGTGATTTAAATGTTTCTTGGAAGTGTGTTTTACACTCAGAATGCATCAAGACTCATAGTTTTTGCGTATTATGAACAGAAGTCGTGGTCAGAGTTGGCCGAACTCCTTTAGTGGTGTTTGACAGAAAACATTATTTTTGCTCGTAGGAAAGAAGAAAAAGCGTTTCTAGGACTTTCATAAAGAGGAATAAAAATATTGAGAGATTGATGATGTTCGTTGCTCTGGAGAAGAATATCAAATTTGCCGTCAGTCGCTCAGATTGACCTAATTCTTCATCATTCAGTGGCAAGACATGAGCAAACACAGGAACATATAAACCTGTCCATATATCTATATCCATCCATCCATCCATCCATCCATATATTCATCCATCCATCCATATATCTATATCCATCCATCCATATATTCATCCATCCATCCATATATCTATATCCATCCATCCATATATTCATCCATCCATCCATATATCTATATCCATCCATCCATATATTCATCCATCCATCCATATATCTATATCCATCCATCCATCCATATATTCATCCATCCATCCATATATCTATATCCATCCATCCATATATTCATCCATCCATCCATATATCTATATCCATCCATCCATCCATATATCTATATCCATCCATCCATCCATATATCTATATCCATCCATTCATCCATATATCTATATCCATCCATCCATCCATATATCTATATCCATCCATCCATATATCTATATCCATCCATCCATATATTCATCCATCCATCCATATATCTATATCCATCCATCCATATATTCATCCATCCATCCATATATCTATATCCATCCATCCATCCATATATCTATATCCATCCATCCATCCATATATCTATATCCATCCATCCATCCATATATCTATATCCATCCATTCATCCATATATCTATATCCATCCATCCATCCATATATTCATCCATCCATCCATATATCTATATCCATCCATCCATATATTCATCCATCCATCCATATATCTATATCCATCCATCCATCCATATATCTATATCCATCCATCCATCCATATATCTATATCCATCCATCCATCCATATATCTATATCCATCCATCCATCCATATATTCATCCATCCATCCATATATCTATATCCATCCATCCATATATTAATCCATCCATCCATCCATCCATATATCTATATCCATCCATCCATCCATATATCTATATCCATCCATTCATCCATATATCCATATATTAATCCATCCATCCATCCATCCATCCATATATTAATCCATCCATCCATCCATATATCTATATCCATCCATCCATATATTCATCCATCCATCCATATATCTATATCCATCCATCCATCCATATATTCATCCATCCATCCATCCATCCATCCATATATCTATATCCATCCATCCATATATTCATCCATCCATCCATATATCTATATCCATCCATCCATCCATATATTCATCCATTCATCCATATATCTATATCCATCCATCCATCCATATATCCATCCATCCAACCATCCATATATCTATATCCATCCATCCATATATTCATCCATCCATCCATATATCTATATCCATCCATCCATCCATATATTCATCCATTCATCCATATATCTATATCCATCCATCCATCCATATATTCATCCATCCATCCATATATCTATATCCATCCATCCATCCATCCATATATTCATCCATCCATCCATCCATCCATATATTCATCCATCCATATATTTAAATCCATCCATATATCTATATCCATCCATATATTCATCCATCCATCCATATATCTATATCCATCCATCCATATATTCATCCATCCATCCATCCATCCATCCATATATTCATCCATCCATATATTTAAATCCATCCATATATTTATATCCAACCATGCATATATATATATCCATCCATCCATATATTCATCCATCCATATATCCATCCATCCATCCATATATTCATATCCATCCATCCATCCATATATTCATTCATCCATCCATCCATATATCCATCCATCCATATATTCATATCCATCCATCCATATATCTATATCCATCCATCCATCCATCCATCCATATTTATATCCATCCATCCATATATTCATCCATCCATCCATATATCTATATCCATCCATCCATCCATCCATCCATCCATATTTATATCCATCCATCCATATATTCATCCATCCATCCATATATCTATATCCATCCATCCATCCATATATCTATATCCATCCATCCATCCATCCATATTTATATCCATCCATCCATATATTCATCCATCCATCCATATATCTATATCCATCCATCCATCCATATATCCATCCATCCATCCATCCATATATCTATATCCATCCATCCATCCATATATTCATCCATTCATCCATATATCTATATCCATCCATCCATCCATATATCTATATCCATCCATCCATCCATCCATATATTCATCCATCCATCCATATATCTATATCCATCCATCCATCCATCCATATATCTATATCCATCCATCCATCCATCCATATATTCATCCATCCATCCATATATCTATATCCATCCATCCATCCATATATCTATATCCATCCATCCATCCATCCATATATTCATCCATCCATCCATATATCCATCCATCCATCCATATATTCATCCATCCATCCATATATTCATCCATCCATCCATATATCTATATCCATCCATCCATCCATATATCTATATCCATCCATCCATCCATATATCTATATCCATCCATCCATCCATATATTCATCCATCCATCCATCCATATATTCATCCATCCATCCATATATCTATATCCATCCATCCATCCATATATCTATATCCATCCATCCATCCATATATCTATATCCATCCATCCATCCATATATTCATCCATCCATCCATCCATATATTTATCCATCCATCCATATATTTATCCATCCATCCATATATTCATCCATATATTCATCCATATATCCATCCATCCATATATTTATCCATCCATCCATATATTTATCCATCCATCCATATATTCATCCATATATTAATCCATACATCCATCCATCCATATATTTATCCATCCATCCATATATTTATCCATCCATCCATATATTCATCCATATATTAATCCATCCATCCATCCATCCATCCATCCATCCATATATCTATATCCATCCATCCATATATTTATCCATCCATCCATATATTTATCCATCCATCCATATATTCATCCATATATTCATCCATATATCCATCCATCCATATATTTATCCATCCATCCATCCATCCATCCATCCATATATTCATCCATCCATCCATCCATATATTTATCCATCCATCCATATATTTATCCATCCATCCATATATTCATCCATATATTCATCCATACATCCATCCATCCATATATTTATCCATCCATCCATATATTTATCCATCCATCCATATATTCATCCATATATTAATCCATCCATCCATCCATCCATCCATCCATCCATATATCTATATCCATCCATCCATATATTTATCCATCCATCCATATATTTATCCATCCATCCATATATTCATCCATATATTCATCCATATATCCATCCATCCATATATTTATCCATCCATCCATCCATCCATCCATCCATATATTCATCCATCCATCCATCCATATATTTATCCATCCATCCATATATTTATCCATCCATCCATATATTCATCCATATATTCATCCATATATCTATATCCATCCATCCATATATCTATATATATCCATCCATCCATATATCTATATCCATCCATCCATCCATATATTCATCCATCCATCCATATATTTATCCATCCATCCATCCATCCATATATTCATCCATATATCTATATCCATCCATCCATATATCTATATATATCCATCCATCCATATATCTATATCCATCCATCCATCCATCCATATATTCATCCATCCATCCATATATCTATATCCATCCATCCATCCATCCATATATTCATCCATCCATCCATATATCTATATCCATCCATCCATCCATATATTCATCCATTCATCCATATATCTATATCCATCCATCCATCCATCCATATATCTATATCCATCCATCCATATATTCATCCATCCATCCATCCATATATTCATCCATCCATATATTTAAATCCATCCATATATTTATATCCAACCATCCATATATCCATCCATCCATATATTCATTCATCCATCCATCCATATATCCATCCATCCATATATTCATATCCATCCATCCATCCATATATTCATTCATCCATCCATCCATCCATATATTCATTCATCCATCCATCCATATATCCATCCATCCATATATTCATATCCATCCATCCATCCATATATTCATTCATCCATCCATCCATCCATATATTCATATCCATCCATCCATATATCTATATCCATCCATCCATCCATCCATCCATCCATCCATATATTCATTCATCCATACATACATCTATATCCATCCATCCATATGTTCATCCATCCATCCATATATCTATATCCATCCATCCATATATTCATTCATCCATCCATCCATCCATATATCTATATCCATCCATCCATATATTCATCCATCCATATATTTATATCCATCCATCCATCCATATATTCATCCATCCATATATTTATATCCATCCATCCATATATTTATATCCATCCATCCATATATCTATATCCATCCATCCATCCATATATTCATCCATCCATATATTCATCCATCCATCCATCCATGTATTCATCCATCCATCCATATATTCATCCATCCATCTATATCAATCCATCTGTCCATTCATCCATATATTCATCCATCCATATATCTATATCCATCCATCCATCCATATATTTATCCATCCATCCATATATCTATATCCATCCATCCATATATTCATCCATATATCTATATCCATCCATCCATATATCTATATATATCCATCCATCCATATATCTATATCCATCCATCCATATATCTATATATATCCATCCATCCATATATTCATCCATTCATCCATATATCTATATCCATCCATCCATATATCTATATATATCCATCCATCCATATATCTATATCCATTCATCCATATATTTATCCATCCATCCATATATTTATCCATCCATCCATCCATATATTCATCCATATATCTATATCCATCCATCCATATATTTATCCATCCATCCATATATTCATCCATATATCTATATCCATCCATCCATATATTTATCCATCCATCCATCCATATATTCATCCATTCATCCATATATCTATATCCATCCATCCATATATCTATATATATCCATCCATCCATATATCTATATCCATTCATCCATATATTTATCCATCCATCCATATATTTATCCATCCATCCATCCATATATTCATCCATATATCTATATCCATCCATCCATATATTTATCCATCCATCCATATATTCATCCATATATCTATATCCATCCATCCATATATTTATCCATCCATCCATCCATATATTCATCCATCCATCCATATATCTATATATATCCATCCATCCATATATTCATCCATATATCTATATCCATCCATCCATATATTTATCCATCCATCCATCCATATATTCATCCATTCATCCATATATCTATATCCATCCATCCATATATCTATATATATCCATCCATCCATATATCTATATCCATTCATCCATATATTTATCCATCCATCCATATATTTATCCATCCATCCATCCATATATTCATCCATATATCTATATCCATCCATCCATATATTTATCCATCCATCCATATATTCATCCATATATCTATATCCATCCATCCATATATTTATCCATCCATCCATCCATATATTCATCCATATATCTATATATATCCATCCATCCATATATCTATATATATCCATCCATCCATATATCTATATCCATCCATCCATATATCTATATATATCCATCCATCCATATATCTATATCCATTCATCCATATATTTATCCATCCATCCATATATCTATATCCATCCATCCATATATCTATATATATCCATCCATCCATATATCTATATCCATCCATCCATATATTTATCCATCCATCCATCCATCCATATATTCATCCATATATCTATATCCATTCATCCATATATTTATCCATCCATCCATCCATATATTCATCCATATATCTATATCCATCCATCCATATATCTATATATATCCATCCATCCATATATCTATATCCATTCATCCATATATTTATCCATCCATCCATATATCTATATCCATCCATCCATATATCTATATATATCCATCCATCCATCCATCCATATATTTATCCATCCATCCATATATTCATCCATATATCTATATCCATCCATCCATATATTTATCCATCCATCCATCCATATATTCATCCATTCATCCATATATCTATATCCATCCATCCATATATCTATATATATCCATCCATCCATATATCTATATCCATTCATCCATATATTTATCCATCCATCCATATATTTATCCATCCATCCATCCATATATTCATCCATATATCTATATCCATCCATCCATATATTTATCCATCCATCCATATATTCATCCATATATCTATATCCATCCATCCATATATTTATCCATCCATCCATCCATATATTCATCCATCCATCCATATATCTATATATATCCATCCATCCATATATTCATCCATATATCTATATCCATCCATCCATATATTTATCCATCCATCCATATATTCATCCATTCATCCATATATCTATATCCATCCATCCATATATCTATATATATCCATCCATCCATATATCTATATCCATTCATCCATATATTTATCCATCCATCCATATATTTATCCATCCATCCATCCATATATCTATATCCATCCATCCATATATTTATCCATCCATCCATATATTCATCCATATATCTATATCCATCCATCCATATATTTATCCATCCATCCATCCATATATTCATCCATATATCTATATATATCCATCCATCCATATATCTATATATATCCATCCATCCATATATCTATATCCATCCATCCATATATCTATATATATCCATCCATCCATATATCTATATCCATTCATCCATATATTTATCCATCCATCCATATATCTATATCCATCCATCCATATATCTATATATATCCATCCATCCATATATCTATATCCATCCATCCATATATTTATCCATCCATCCATCCATATATTCATCCATATATCTATATCCATCCATCCATATATTTATCCATCCATCCATCCATATATTCATCCATATATCTATATCCATTCATCCATATATTTATCCATCCATCCATCCATATATTCATCCATATATCTATATCCATCCATCCATATATTTATCCATCCATCCATCCATATATTCATCCATATATCTATATCCATCCATCCATATATCCATCCATCCATATATTCCTCCATCTATATTCACAGTATGTGAAAGGGGATCTGATTGTGGTCAGTTGTGTTTTCTTCATGTATTTATGAAGCTCAATGTTGAGTGTATTTCTATAAGAGCGCTGCATTACTGCACACTTTCACAGGACCGGATGGAGGGAAGAAACTGGAGGCTTTCTGATAAAAACATCAATTACTGCTGAATAAACAGAAGCTCAAAGCCCTTATATCCTCAGCGTGTCTCGCGCGGCTGAGCTCTCCAGATGTTGATTTAATTACACGTTAATAATCTCGCCGGCTCAGAGCCAATTGGCACACCCTTACCGGACAGAAGAGAGCGTTGTTCATATGAAGATAAAGCCATCCATTACAGATTCCAGCACTTCCAGCTCCCTCCGGCTCAATAAGGACACCAGCAGGCGGGGGGTTTCTTCTGCCAAATTGCTTTGACGTTATTGGAGGAGGGAAATACAGAGAAGATTGGAGATGAACTGTGGGGCGGTGGGACAGAGGAGGTGAGCGGCAGGTTAATGTAGCAGACAAATGACCCAATAAAAGCAGAATTGAGATGAACGACGCCATCCATCGGCCGAGATCCACGCCTCCAACCACTGAAGAATGAAGCGCGAGCATTTCTACATGTACAAAAACCACCGCAGGGTTTGATAAAGCACATCGTTTGGTGTAAACATTTATTGGTTCTCAGACGGAAATAAAAATGGACTTGTGTCAGTAAACATTTAGACTTCCACACATATTTTTGAAAGAAAAAATAGATTTTTTCTGTATATATATATATATATGC
>NC_137103.1:55114985-55162485 GCF_949357685.1 Gobio gobio | reverse complement strand
GGCGCGTATCTGTCTACATGTGATAAGCGCTGTTAGCAGAGTTATTAAAAGCTACGTCCGCCATTGCGTAGACTCCACTCATGTAAAGAAAAGCGATAATGGCGCACAAACTGACGTCAAACAAAGGAGAGAACGGCACACACTTCGACTTAAACAAGCCGAAATCTCCGGTTTCACCATCTACACGACAACACTATAACCGGAGTTTCGAGACAACTTCACCCTGGCCGGAGTTTTCAGTAACCGGATACTACGTTTGCGTGTGGACGAACAGCCAAACCGCATAGAAAAAGCTGCGGTTTTGAAAATACCCGTGTTCGTGTGGACAGGGCCTTAGTTCCAGTGAAAGATGCTTCACCAAGACATTTTGGACAATTTCACGCTCCCAACTTTGTGGGAACAGTTTGGGGACGGCCCCTTCCTGTCCCAGCATGCACCAGTGCACAAAGCGTCGCTCCATAAAGACATGAGGAGTAGGGTTGGGTATCGTTTGGGTTTTTTTCGATTCCGGTGCCAAACCGAAACTTTTAAAACGGTTCCGGTGCCTAAACAGATACTTATTTTTTTTAAAAGGCCACAAAACGAGGTGGATTACATTAAATGGCTTTTTATTTTTTTATTTAAATTGAACCATTTATTAAAAGTTTAATGTATACTTAAATGTATGAATATAAATAAATACAAAACACACTTTACTTATTTACAAATTATTATTGACTTATTTACAAATTCACAGTAAAACCTAAGCCACCTAACCCAACTACAACAAGCCTAATATAACTCTAAATAACAGTTACAGTAATAACAGCAGTTGTCTGTATTCTTGCTCTGCTACAAACCAGCTTCGAGCTTCAGCTTTATTTTGAAATATGATCATATTCTCTGGCTAAATATTTTAGAACGCATCGCCTTAATGTTTCCATGATGACGCGTCATGTTTCTCACATGATGACACAGCAGCCGCAATAGCGCTGACAGCTCAGCTGTATCGGGTTTATTTCGCTTTTTCTTTTTATTCAAAATATTCACAAACTTCTTAACTGTGTCACGAACTATCTGATGTTCAAATGTGTGAGTCAATGTGTGTTAGTTGATCTATAAAGCGCAATGGGCGGCGCCATGTTAGTTTGCGCCTCAGAATCGGATCTGTCGGATTTACAACACTTGAGTTCATTCTCGTCTCACGAAATACATGAAAGTAAGTGACCAGTGAACTGGAAGAAGAATAGAGTAAACTATAGAGTTACTGTATAATGTGCATGTATCTGATGTGAATAAAACACGTAACGTTAGTCAAATTATAACTGTCTGAAAGTATTGTCATTGCAGCTTTCATAGACATCAGTGTGTGTTTTTTGCTAGTAGCCTACTTATGAGCATTTAAATGTCTGAAACCTGAAATAAACATGATGTGGTTGAAAACACTGAATAGTTGTCATGAGTTGTGATGTAACCAGCGCTGAGCGTCTGTCTCTGGCTCAGCCAAAGCGCGAAAGCACGTTTGAATTTTGGCACCGAAATGAGGAACCGAAATCTGCGTTTTGATTCGGTCCGGTACATACCGGTTATATAAGTACCGGTGCCATATTGGAACCGGATTTCGGTACCCAACCCTAATGATGAGCGAGTTTGGTGTGGAGGAACTTGAGTCCTGACCTCGACCCGATTGAACAGCTTTGGGATGAATTAGAGCGGAGACTGAGAGCCAGGCCTTCTTCTTCTGCGCTTCTAGAAGAATCCCCATAAACACACTCCTAAACCTTGAGGAAAGCCAGAAGAGCTGAAGCTGTTAGAGCTGCGACTCCATATTAAACCCTACGGATTAAGAACGGGAAGCTCATGAGTGTGTAAAGGCAGGCGTCACAACACTTTTGGAAATATAGTGTATATTTGGGAGCATTTGTGTGAATGCAAATAATTGTTGAGGTGCGACTGTTTTCATTTCTCTACAAAGTGTTGGCTAATTACTGCACAGTGTGTGTCCGCTGTAAGCAGTGACCGTTCTATCACATAACCAATTAAAATTCAACTTTAAAGCAGATTTTAGGATGGTTAATATTAGCCGTCAATCGTCATGTGACCGAGAGCTAACTAGCGCACAAAATGAGCGGAGAAGATTAAAAGAACGGTTAGATATCACATTCCCAGCACTTGATTCATCCTGGTTAACTACTTCTCTAAAAACGTTCCCACACGCTACTTTCCTTTTATTTATTTAATTATGCTTTTTGTCAGTTCTCTCAGATCTGTTTTGCCTCCATTACTGCTTAAAAAAGTGGACCCGCAACTGCGAAGCTTAATGAGAATCTGCAAATTAGTGCCAGACAAAAAAAACCCGTTAATATTTCCAACATAAAGTTGGAAGTTTCTGTATATTTTTAGTTAAGGATGTCATGTTATTAAAGTCCCACTGTGGGGAAAATCAAGTTTTTAGTATTGTTTATATGCCTATATGGTGTTTTTAATATGCTTTAAGAAAAACCATGTGCAAATTCATATTTCAAATCTTTCAAATGGTGTATAAATCTCAATTTAAAAAAAAATAGACCCTTGGTTAGTATTTTGCAATAAATATTATTTATGTAATAACTTGAGAAAAATACAAAATAGAATTGTATTGGTTGTTTGGTCACACTTTAGATCAGATTTAGTCCAATTCACGGTTAATATAATGAATATTAATTCTCACTATTAACTATTAACCACGACTTTTGCCTTAATAAACTCCTAATTACTGCTTATTAATAGTTAGTAAGATTGTTAAGTTTAAGTACTGGGCAGAATTATTAATGTAGAATATGGTCGTGCATTAATGTGTGCTTTATAAGTACTAATAAACAGCCAATATCTTAGTAATATGCATGATAATTAGGGTTGAGTATCGTCTGGGTTTTTTTCAATATCGGTGCCGAACCGATAAAATAATATTAACAGATACGACTTTTGATTTGAATAATGTATTAGTAAATGTTGATATTAACGTGAACTAAGATTATTAAATGCTTTAGAAGTACTAATTTAACTAAATGAACCGTTTTGTTGAAATCCTGTCATAATAATCCACATAACAATCGTTTCCAAATTATGATAAAAATCTAGGACTTTATAGTGGGATCTGATTAATATTTAAATTAATTTTAGTGAAAATTAATGAACAAATGAGTGAGCAAGTTAACCAGGGCTCGACATTAAGCATGTTCACGTGAAGTAAATCTGTCCTCAATTTGTCCGAGTAAAAAATGTGCTTGTCCGGAAAAAATAAATAAAAATTTGTGTGTGTTGTAAATAAAATGTATTCTGAAGCAAAATTCTCACCAGTGTTCAATCAGCTAAGACATATGCATATTTGTGATATTTTTACCTTTTATAAAGGGCATTTTCCCCTAATCTTATTAAATATAGGCTATGATTCAGATTTCCTTTTATATTCTTAAATTGGATCAATAAATTAAATTAGAAGACGACACTGGCTGTTACCAGTCAAATTAAATAATTTACACTGAAAAATTACAACTGCATTAAATAATGTTATGAGATTGTTTTAAATATTTTTTGAATATACAAATAAGAAACGTTGGAAAGATGAAAGTAAAGCACCAGTAGGTGGCGCTGTGACCGTCTGAATGAGCGAGTCATTGAGTCGATTCGTTCAAACGCTGATTCATTCTAGAATGAGGCGGTCGTTTACGCATAGTTCATTGAATCTTTGATTCTATCGATTCATTCAAAACGCTGAATCATTCACTAACACACACTGTTGATGTGACACGCGTTCTGCTGTGAGCTTTTGGAACTATTTTCGCTGCTGAAATAGAACAAAAACACTCAATATTGCATCAAAATGTGAGTGACTTAATGTTAATCATTGTTTATGGAACTGTCATATGAAATCAGTGTCATTTTCAGTCGTGATGTTATTCAGGAAAATGTTGCAACTGTATCATATTATAAATATAAATAAACTCCACATTTCTACATTTCTACGGCAGTGTGTTACTGAGTTTCTCTGTGTGAGCGGAGCACATTTGTTTCGATTTCTCCTCGAGAGGCTGCGCGAGCGTCAACAGTGCAACGTTACCGTCAGTTATACATTATTATCATTCACTGACGATCGCCACTTACAGTAATGAATGCAGAATCATTCTTGCATTTGGTGATTCCCTAGTTATTTTTGTTAATGATGTTTTATCAGGATACTTGTCCGTCGGGCAAGTAAAATTCTCTTTCACTTGCCCCTTCAAAAAATCCACTTGTCCCGGACAAGCGTTAATGTCGAGCCCTGGTTAACCAATAAATGGTTGACTTTGTATGAAATTACCGTGGAAAACAAACCAGCTGATGCATTATTTGTGATGGTAATATAATGCATTATTTCTTTCATAAATAACTGTAACCAAATATTCACAAAGTCCTTGTTACATGTGAAATTGGTTGCTTGTCATGTTTAAATGCATTATAACAATGAATCATATAATGCATCATAAGATGCATTACAAGGCTAAATTAATGCATTAAAAATATTTTTTAATCATTATCGGACGCAGATCCGGCGTTCGGGAATCCATGAAATGCACACTTTAACCCCATTTTGAGAACTACGCCGAGACCTAAAGCACGATCAATGTAGAATTCAACAGCTTAGACACGCGCGTCTTCCTCTGCTTGTAAACAAATCACTTCTGGGTCATGTGTCCGAACGCCGGATCTGCGTCATATTCTCGCGCATGCGTCGTGGAGGCACACACGGAAGACAATAAGAGGTTGAATAAAGGTGTTATTTTGATTTTTTTTCCACACAAAAACTATTGTCGTCGCATCGTAAAATTATTGTACAGTCACTGTGGTGAGATGGACTTTGTAACGACGTTTTAAGTGCCTTTTATGGGTCTTGTGAGTGTAAATGTACTGAATGCAAATGGAGAAAATATCTTCATTTGTGTCTGAAGATGAACGGAGGTCTTACGGGTGTCGAACGACATGAGGGTGAGGAATTAATGACAGAATTTTCATTTTTGGGTGAACTAACCCTTTAACATAATGGCTTAGTTTTTGCAACTGGCCCCTGAGCAGAAAACATCATAGTCTGACTGCAGTGCGAAGAGGAAGAGGACGAACAGCCTTATGGGTGACCGTACCTGAGCACTGCTGGCTGGGAATCTGTTGCGAGCCGC
This sequence comes from Gobio gobio, assembly GCF_949357685.1. Classification (NCBI taxonomy): domain Eukaryota; kingdom Metazoa; phylum Chordata; class Actinopteri; order Cypriniformes; family Gobionidae; genus Gobio; species Gobio gobio. The sequence continues at coordinate 55,157,314 of NC_137103.1, read as the reverse complement.
AGGGAGGCGAGGTGCGGTGGAACGGCATCTGCTCTGCTCCTGGAGGAGGCAAGAACCCCACGGAGGAGCTGCGGAGACAAACACATGCAAACACATTCACTTACCACATCACCTACATTCAGCTCTGATCAACGGACCAGCAGATCATCAGTATTCACAGCGCTGGATCGTCTCTAGCGCTTTAATAAGGACATGAGCCGTGTGACGCAGCTGCATGGAGCCGGTCGCCCAGCTGTGAGCCGCTTCATATGAAGGATGTGCTGCGGCCAGATCGCTCTCCTCACGGGACACGCCGCGTTATATTAAGGCCAGCTGCATTTCTGGACTTATAAATCATCTTGAACGTGGCCTACTAAAGTCAAGGTCCCAGGAGACCACAAAAGAGAGCGAGCGAGCTCTTCCTTAAAGCTCTGCACACCAGACTGAGAGGCTTTTCATTTTTTAGTTTCATCTCTATTTGTAGAAGATTAAGTGAGTCTGAATATATTATTCTCAAGAAAATTAATCAACGAATCAAGTCTGGTTTCTGCTTTACACTGGCGGATCGTCACAGTATCATGTGTTTTTATTAGGGCTGTCAAAAGATAAATCGCGATTAATCGCATCCAAAATAAAAGTTTGTGTTTACATAATATATGTGTGTGTACTCTGTTAATTATCATTTATATAAATACACACGCATTCATGTATATATTTAAAGGGTTAGTTCACCCTAAAATGAAAATTCTGTCATTAATTCCTCATGTCGTTCGACACCCGTCAGACATCTTCAGACACAAATGAAGATATTTTAGTGTAAATCTGATGCTCTGAAAGGCCTCCATTGACACAATGCACTTTACACTCTCAAGACCCTTAAAAGGCACTAAAGACGTCGTTACAAAGTCCATCTCACTACAGCGGCTCTACAATAACTTTATGAATCGGCGAGAATAGTTTTTGTGCGCAAAAAAACCCTAAATAACGACTTATATAGTGATGACGATTTCAAAACACGGCCTCATGAAGCTTCGAAGCGTTATGAATCAGTGAGTCGAATCATGATTCGGATCGCGTGTCAAACTGCTGAAATTTGGCGATTCAAACTGCTGATTCAACTCACTGATTCATAACGCTTCGAAGCTTCATGAGGCCGTGTTTTGAAATCGTCATCACTATATAAGTCGTTATTTAGGGTTTTTTTGCGCACAAAAACTATTCTCGCCGATTCATAAAGTTATTGTAGAGCCGCTGTAGTGAGATGGACTTTGTAACGACGTCTTTAGTGTCTTTTAAGGGTCTTGAGAGTGTAAAGTGCTTTGTGCCAATGGAGGCCTTTCAGAGCCATCAGATTTACACTAAAATATCTTCATTTGTGTCTGAAGATGAACGGAGGTCTGACGGGTGTCCAACCACATGAGGGTGAGGAATTAATGACAGAATTTACATTTTTGGGTGAACTAACCCTTTAAGAAATATTTGCATGTATATACAATTATATAATCTATAATATATATATAAATATAAATGTTTTATATATAAAAAATAATATTTTTTTCTTAAATATATACATGAATGTGTGTGTATTTATACATAATAATAATTAACAGAGTACACACACACATATATTATGTAAACACAAACTTTTATTTTGGATGCGATTAATCGCGATTAATCTTTTGACAGCCCTAGTTTTTAATTGTAATTATGACAATTTCCAAATCTGTTTTTGATTAGCATGCATATTTGTGACCCTGGAGCACAACAGCAGTCCTGCGTCTCACGGGTTTATCTGTGGCGATAGCCAACAATACATTGTGTGGGTCAAAATTATCCATTTTTCTTTTATGGTAAAAATCATTAGGATATTAAGATCATGTTCCATGAAGATATTTTGTACATTTCCCACCGTAAATATATCAGAAATGTATAATTAGTAGTAATATGCATTGCTAAGGACTTCATTTGATCAACTTTAAAGGAGATTTTCTCGATATTTAGATTTTTTTGCCCCCTCAGATTCCAGATTTACCAATAGTTTGGCTAAATGTTGTCCTAACAAACCATAATCACTGGAAAGCTTATTTATTCAGCTTTCAGATGATGTATAACTTGACCCTTATGAGTGTTTTTTTGGTCCAGGGTCACAAATGTTTTATTTTAAGGCCTGAACTTCAAAGCTCCTGTTAACATAGACATTAATGCATTGGACAGATGCTTTTATCCAAAGCGACTTACAAAGGTGCACATTTGATCAGTCCACACATTCCCTGGGAATCGAACCCATGACCTTGGTGTTGCAAGCGCCATGATCTACTGTTCGAGCTACAGGAATGCAGACAATTGGCTAAATATGGATTGGATTGAAGAAAAGAGATATGTTTGGTGCATGTTTTGTTCCCAAATGCACATTAAAGTGACTCAAACTCAGCAAATGCAGATGAAGTTTGTGTGGAGCAGCATTCACTGTGATCATTTTTACTAATTTTTGCACCTGTGTGTATTGTAGTATATTATAAAATAATAACTTGGTGTATATGATTATTAGGGTTGGGTACAGAACTCTGTACTTTTCAGGGCACTGACCGAATTACGTCGGTACTACCAAGTGCCAATTCACATTAAATCAATCAGTGCCTAATTTCGGCACCTGAGAACGCATCTGGTGATATAGACTAGTGTGTGTGAATATTAAACCGCAAAAAGACTATTTTAAATATGAATCATGCATGCTCTGTGTGTCTGTGTGAATGAATGGCACAGACGTACGGTTTAATTTACCACACACACACACACACACACACACACACTCGCACGTGACGGTCGCATGTTTCCATCTCTGCCGTCTCATATGAGGAAATGAACGCGCAAACGTCTCCAGAGCTGCTCTAAGAGTCACTTCATGAGCATTTTACCATTTCATTTGAGAAAAAATACCATCAAATCATAAACGCAGAAACTCAAAAAGGTCTTCACGGAAATCCGTCAAAAAAAAATAAAAGTTCAACTTGACAAATAAATTACTGTTGTAATCCTCTGCCAACAAGTCGGGCTATTTGCACTTGGTGATTAGATAATGCACTAAGCCATATCGTGTTTTATTTTGATTAATCATGCAGCCCTGATCTGTAGTTTCTAGAACAATTCTAAAGCTTCTGCAAAACAGATAAACCGTCCTTTTCATTTTGCAGGGCTCGAGACTGCGACCAAATGGCTGGTGCCACCCGCATGTTACCCAACTAATAAGAGCTGGCATTTCTGTTGAATATGAGAAATGTCAAACGGCAAACAAAATGAAAGTCAAACAAAATCATGTGGCAGGGCGAACAAGTTATAGAAGGCTTTTCAATCCACAGATCACCAACATTCACCATGGATTTAATGCAGCAATGCTAACTGTAACCATGGTATTGTGGCATAAACAGTCAAATGTTTTTATTAATCTCAGGGTTCGTACAACCTTTAGAGACTGAAATTCAAGCTCTTTTTCCAGCAGTTCAAAGCTCTAAACATTATCAAATTTTAATGTTATTTTTTTTTATATGAAACTTAACCCTTGTGCATTGTTCAAATTCCCTACCCTTTCGTTATGGATGAAAACATCCACTAAATTAACCTGCTTTAAAAATTTATCAGATAAATACTTATTTTCAAATTTCAACCTCAACAATCAACCTCAGTCCTGATCAAAACTACTAAACGTAAAAAATAAAAAAATAAATCAGGATTTTAACTCTTTACACTGTCACATGTCAGCTGTTCTGTTTTTTGTTATAAGTCCGAAATGACAAGGATGCAGCCTCACGCAATGCAAAGTCAATGGAGAGCGTTGGATTGTTTTGAACACGGTTTGTCAGTGAATCGGCTCAAGTCGTCCGTACCTGACGGCGTTCTGTTGGTTCGGAGGCACGATGCTGTAGTAGACCTGAATGTTGGACGCAGGTACGGGAGAATGGCTGACGACGGGCTGATGGTACGGCTGCTGCGGCACCGCCGGGGCTCCTTGAGGAACAGAAACCTGACACAGAAAGAGTCTCGTCAACACACATTAAACCGCTCATCATGCCACAGCTCTAGAAGCACTAATGTGTCATAACCAGTGGTGGGAAGAGTACTGGAAAAGCATACTCAAGTTAAAGTACTGTTACTTGTTAAAAAATGTAGTGCTAGTAGAGTAAAAGTACCCGTCCTAAATAAAAAGTAGCCCTTGTAAAAGTACTCAAGAGTAGTGAGTGAGTATTACGCTGTGAATGTTATTCCACCTTATCCCCTGCAAATTAAAAACGTAGCTTCCTCTTTTATGGATGATTCTCAGTAAGAACAAAAAAACATGAGATCAACAGTATTTCAAGTTTTATTTTTGACTGCTAGCACTAAAAATACAGCCGTGTAATAATTGAGAAAGCAACCAATAATCTGTAACATTTATGACAGCCAGTCTGTAGAGGTTTTCTTGCGGTTAATTAAAAAAGGTTGCAAAGCGTCGAACATTAACAATTGTATGTTAAAAAAAAGCAGTTTTCAAGACGCATTCATTGTACTGCTTTAATTTCAATGGATGTTTTCTCTGTTCAAAGAATCGGCTACACTTCAGAAATCAGAATCGAGTAACTCACAATTTTCACCACTGATTATTTTTGCTTGTAATTAAAAACATAAACCTGATTTAAATATAAATCTGATGTCTTATGAAAGTTATTTGCTATATTCTTTATTATTAAAAACTCTGATTCTCTTATTTTGAATATATTTTTTGATTTTCATTGGATTGTCTTTTGATTTAATTAAGCTGGTATGTATATTTTTGGCGTTTTATATATGATTTGTAATGAAGTGTACCGGCCCTTTAAGAAACACTTAAAGGGTTAGTTCACCCAAAAATGAAAATTCTGTCATTAATTACTCACCCTCATGTCGTTGGACACCCGTCAGACCTCCGTTCATCTTCAGACACAAATGAAGATATTTTAGTGTAAATCTGATGCTCTGAAAGGCCTCCATTGGCTCAATGCACTTTACACTCTCAAGACCCTTAAAAGACACTAAAGACGTCGTTACAAAGTCCATCTCACTACAGTGGCTCTACAATAACTTTATGAAGTGACGAGAATAGTTTTTGTGCGCAAAAAACCCTAAATAACGACTTATATAGTGATGACGATTTCAAAACACGGCCTCATGAAGCTTCGAAGCGTTATGAATCAGTGAGTCGAATCATGATTCGGATCACGTGTCAAACTGCTGAAATTTGGCGATTCAAACTGCTGAATCGACTCACTGATTCATAACGCTTCGAAGCTTCATGATGCAGTGTTTTGAAATCGTCATCACTATACAAGTCGTTATTTAGGGTTTTTTTGCGCACAAAAACTATTCTCGTCACTTCATAAAGTTATTGTAGAACCACTGTAGTGAGATGGACTTTGTAACGACGTCTTTAGTGCCTTTTAAGGGTCTTGAGAGTGTAAAGTGGAGGCCTTTCAGTCTTACGGGTGTCGAACGACATGAGGGTGAGGAATTAATGACAATTTTCATTTTTGGGTGAACTAACCCTTTAACTTTGGATGCGTTCTCTCCTCACTCAGTTGATAAATTACGCTGAGATGAGGATGTATGTTGGCTCACGGAGCAATTTCACGATTTAAGTCATCATACAGTAACCAGCAACAACCATCTTTCATAAAGCGCGCGTGTCTCTCACTCTAGGCTGGTCGACTTCCTAACGCTATGGTTGATATGACGGAAGAGTCACACGCGTGACGTTATTATTCGCCTTGGCCAATCACATTGACCGGACAAAAATAAACATAATGTAGCGACTGCAGATTTAAGGAAAATAGCGCAGTAAAAGTACCGATATAGCACTTAAAATGTACTCAAGTAAAAGTACACTGTTTTTAAACTACTTAATAAAGTACAATTCCTGAGAAAAACTACTCAATTACAGTAACGAGAGTATTTGTAATTCGTTACTTTACACCACTGGTCATAATGAGCAGCTCCGTGATGAGCCATGTTCCCAGAATGCAGCACTCACCTGATAAGATGGTACTGACATATACTGGACCATCATGCCTTGCATCTGACTTCCCATATTGCTGTGCTGGCTGCTGACCAGCGTCTGGTTCTGTGGCGGCTGGATCTGGTAGTTCTGCTGCTGATTTGGCATCACAGTTTGGTAACCTGAAGGAACGTACAGGTAAACACGTCAATGCAAGCACCATCCAAAGCTAAAAAGACGAATCCTGGCTTACATTTTAGGCACAATATTGCCTGTTTTTGCTCCATTTCACCAATGAAAAGAGTTTGAAACAAGCCACAGGACTAATTTGCATCTCTGAGCAACACACACTGTTGTTTTGTTACTGAATGATTCGGTTGAGTGAATGATTCAATGATTCACTCAAGACAGTCAAATGCTTCGTCCCTGACTGAATCAGCTGTTTGTCTTGAGTGAGTCATTTAATCATTCACTCAACCGAATCATTCAAACGGCTGATTCATTCAGTAACAAAACAACAGTGTGTGTTGCTCAGAGATCTCTTTAAAATGGCTGATTCATTCAGGAACAAAGCATTTGACTGTCTTGAGTGAATCATTCTTTCAGTCAAATGCTTTGTTCCTGAATTAATCGACTTTATGAATGAATCGGTTGAATGAATGATTCAATGACTCACTCATTAAGACTGTCAAATGCTTCGTCCCTGAATGAATGAGCCGTTTGAATGAATGATTCAATGACTCACTCATTAAGACTGTCAAATGCTTTGTTCCTGAATGAATGAGCCATTTGAATGAATTGGTTGAATGAATGATTCAATGACTCACTGATTAAGACAGTCAAATGCTTCGTTCCTGAATGAATCAGTCATTTGAATGAATCGGTTGAATGAATGATTCAATGACTCACTCATTAAGACTGTCAAATGCTTCGTCCCTGAATGAATGAGCCGTTTGAATGAATGATTCAATGACTCACTCATTAAGACTGTCAAATGCTTCGTCCCTGAATGAATGAGCCATTTGAATGAATTGGTTGAATGAATGATTCAATGACTCACTGATTAAGACTGTCAAATGCTTTGTCCCTGAATGAATGAGCCGTTTGAATGAATGATTCAATGACTCACTCATTAAGACTGTCAAATGCTTTGTCCCTGAATGAATGAGCCGTTTGAATGAATGATTCAATGACTCACTCATTAAGACTGTCAAATGCTTCGTCCCTGAATGAATGAGCCATTTGAATGAATTGGTTGAATGAATGATTCAATGACTCACTGATTAAGACAGTCAAATGCTTCGTTCCTGAATGAATCAGTCATTTGAATGAATCGGTTGAATGAATGATTCAATGACTCACTGATTAAGACAGTCAAATGCTTCGTTCCTGAATGAATGAGCTGTTTGAATGAATCGGTTGAATTAATCATTCAATGACTCATTTCAAGACAGTTAAATGCTTTGTTTCTGAATAAATGAATGAATGAACTGTTTGAATGAATCGATTGAATGAATGATTAAATGACTCATTAAGAAAGTCAAATGCTTCATTCCCGAATGAATCAGTCGTTTGAATGAATTGGTTGAATGAATGATTCAATGAATCACTCATTAAGACGGTCATATTTTTTTAAATTTCCCAACTGGGATCAATAAAGTACTATTATTACTACTACTACTACTACTACTACTACTACTACTACTAAATGCTTCGTCCCTGAATGAATCAGCCGTTTGAAAGAATGATTCAATGACTCAATCATTAAGACAGTCAAATGCTTCGTCCCGGAATTAATCAGCTATTTGAATGAATTGTCTGAATAAATGATTCAATGACTCGCTCATTAATACAGTCAAATGCTTTGTTCCTGAATGAATCAGCCGTTTGAATGAATGATTCAATGACTCACTCAAAACAGTAAAAAGCTTTGTTCCTGAATGAATCGACTTTTTGAATGAATCGGTTGAATGAATCAGCCGTTTGAATGAATGATTCAATGACTCACTCAAGACCATCAAATGCTTAGTTCCTGAATGAATCAGCCGTTTGAATGAATGATTCAATGACTCACTCAAGACCATCAAATGCTTAGTTCCTGAATGAATCAGCCGTTTGAATGAATGATTCAATGACGCACTCAAAACAGTAAAAAGCTTTGTTCCTGAATGAATCGACTTTTTTAAATGAATCGGTTGAATGAATCAGCCGTTTGAATGAATGATTCAATGACTCACTCAAGACCATCAAATGCTTAGTTCCTGAATGAATCAGCCGTTTGAATGAATGATTCAATGACGCACTCAAAACAGTAAAAAGCTTTGTTCCTGAATGAATCGACTTTTTGAATGAATCGGTTGAATGAATCAGCCGTTTGAATGAATGATTCAATGACTCACTCAAGACCATCAAATGCTTAGTTCCTGAATGAATCAGCCGTTTGAATGAATGATTCAATGACTCACTCAAAACAGTAAAAAGCTTTGTTCCTGAATGAATCGACTTTTTGAATGAATCGGTTGAATGAATCAGCCGTTTGAATGAATGATTCAATGACTCACTCAAGACCATCAAATGCTTAGTTCCTGAATGAATCAGCCGTTTGAATGAATCGGTTGAATGAATCAGTCGTTTGAATGAATGATTCAATGACTCACTCAAGACCATCAAATGCTTAGTTCCTGAATGAATCAGCCGTTTGAATGAATCGGTTGAATGAATCAGTCGTTTGAATGAATGATTCAATGACTCACTCAAGACCATCAAATGCTTAGTTCCTGAATGAATCAGCCGTTTGAATGAATCGGTTGAATGAATCAGTCGTTTGAATGAATGATTCAATGACTCACTCAAGACCATCAAATGCTTAGTTCCTGAATGAATCAGCCGTTTGAATGAATGATTCAATGACTCACTCAAAACAGTAAAAAGCTTTGTTCCTGAATGAATCGACTTTTTGAATGAATCGGTTGAATGAATCAGCCGTTTGAATGAATGATTCAATGACTCACTCAAGACCATCAAATGCTTAGTTCCTGAATGAATCAGCCGTTTGAATGAATCGGTTGAATGAATCAGTCGTTTGAATGAATGATTCAATGACTCACTCAAGACCATCAAATGCTTAGTTCCTGAATGAATCAGCCGTTTGAATGAATCGGTTGAATGAATCAGTCGTTTGAATGAATGATTCAATGACTCACTCAAGACCATCAAATGCTTAGTTCCTGAATGAATCAGCCGTTTGAATGAATCGGTTGAATCTCAATGAGTCACTCATTAACAGTGCCTTGCTGCCACCTACTGGCAATTTTAATTAAAAATGTAAAAGTCTCTTTTCATGTTTTAAATAATTTCAAATATCAATATTCAACGTTTTATGTTTAAAACACAGACACATTATTTGTGCATTTGTAACTTCAGGTTAAACTTGCTCTGAGCTCATTAAACAGTGTGTGTAAATGATCTAAATCCACTTCAGATGCAAAGATGGATTTTGTTGATACGGATTTAATTTGATTGTTAACGGTTCTATTGTGTCATATTATAATTGAATGTATTGATTCAAATGGTAAGAATTCAGGCACAAAAGATGATGCATACATTTAATTAGGTTAGAAAAAATGGCTTTATAAAAGGTAAAAATTGATATAAACTTATTGGAAAAGATGTTGTGAACCAACCACCGCACAGAATATCAAAATCTTTGGGACTCCGCTGTCCAGCACAATAACACGATCCACAAAATATTGTCTAATTATCGATAAAATTACAGAAAATATTGAGATATAGTTTTTTTTTCAATATCACACACCCCTACTTCAGTTGATGAACAATGTGTGTCACTTTATTTACAGTATATGAGATTTAAAACGACCCCCAGATTCTTTACTTTGCTCATAAATATTTATCAAGACAAGATGACAGGGGACGATCATCAGAGCTGGATTAGCGAATGATACCCTTACCATCTAAACACTTTAAATCACTGATGATCAAACCAAACCAGGCTTTAAATTGCCTCTCATTACCAGAGCGCACACGCTCCCCGAAAGACAATAGCTTGCATAATGGCTGCCCACGTTACGCCTTTAAAAGCTTCTACATGCAAGATGGTAATTTACACGTAGGGCGAGCAGAAAACGGCCCATTATGAGGCAGGATAATTTGCATTGGTGTCAAGGTTATTGGGGGAGTGTGTAACTCCGCGAAGCCTCATGCGGGAGGAGGGCGTTTTCAATTTCTGCTGGCTTTTGGCCAAAGGGACGGCAATCAATTTAGCCCAGAAGTGGGACAAAAGAAACGGACGGCCCGCGGGGAGGAGAAGGGGAACGAGTGCTATTTTTAGCTCTATTCTCTCACCTCCACTTAGAAGCAGAGCATGATGGGAATATAATATTAAACACTCTGGCTCTGGCTGAGCGAGCAGGTACAGAAGAGGAGAAAATGTTTTCTCTGCACTCTGCGGTTTTCAGTCCAAGGTCTCAGGAACATCTGAAGGGTTTGATTTATAATGATTACTCCTCATTTCTCTTTCTGATACCAATTAAACACACTACTATTGATGATTAGCGGCAAACGTTAGACTTTAAACCCAACAGGATGTGTGTAAATCAGCTTCATGCGTCTCTACTATCTGAACTATTTGTTTCGAGAAGCACTGATTTATTCATTTCTGATCTGATACACATCAGGATTTCATTCAGCATATTATACAAACACAGACATCACATGACCGCTGAAATATTTTATTCAATTTCCTGTAGAACAAAAGCAACTATAATCTGATGCACACTACTACTGGTCAAAAGTGTCACATGATCCTTCAGAAATCATTCTAACTTTCCCCAGGAATGAGGGAGTTTGGGGTGTGTTTTGGGTAAAAAAAGTCCCCCTCAAAACGGCCCTGCTCGCGAGGTAGTACTTTTACGGCAAGTATACACTCACCTTGGTAGGCCGTGGCATTTAAACCATGCCCAATTGGCACTAAGGGGCCTAAAGTGTCCCAAGAAAACATCCCCCACACCATTACACCACCACCACCGGCCTGCACAGTGGGAACAAGGCATGATGGATCCATGTTCTCATTCTGTTTACGCCAAATTCTGACTCTACCATCTGAATGTCTCAACAGAAATCCAGACTCATCAGACCAGGCAACATTTTTCCAGTCTTCAACTGTCCAATTTTGGTGAGCTCGTGCAAATTGTCGCCTCTTTTTCATATTTCCTATTGTTTGCATATTGTGGTGTATACAAACAATGTAATAGATTATGGCCGGGGACAAAACCAGCCCGCGCAGTCGCAGTTTAGGAAATACGCCATGGCCAATGAGTGATGTGGATGTTGTCATGTGACTGCATTTTGGTTCGTTTCAACTGGTTCAGACCAAAGCAATCAGTGTGGTGTGAAAAGGAACCAAAAAAGCTGAAAAATGCTACAATGTATAATTGTTTGCCCTTGGTTCGGACCAAATGAACCGAACTAGAGATGTGAAAGCACCCTAAAGTACTGTAGGACTGCACGCGACTTTACATAGCATACTGGATTTCGTCCTCAACAAATAAACGTAAAGCCTGAACCTCGTTGTTGGTCCATCGGTCGTATTTTTTAAACTGTGGAAATCAACTGTTGTTGATCTGAATAGCAAACAACTTACACTGCACGAACCGCAACAAATTTTGGTGGAAACGGGGCTTAATGTACTGAATTACTGCTCAAGAAACTGCTTCATATTTGTGTGCAAACCGTGATCATTCAAAAGTTAATATTAATACTTTTATTCAGCAATGACGCATTAAATTGCAGCCAAAAGTAACAGTAAAGACATTTATAATGTTACATAAATCCTGCTCTTTTCTATTCATTAAAAAATCCTGAAAATGTTTCCACAGAGATATGAAGCAGCACAACTGTTTTCAACACTGATAATAATCATAAATGTGTCTTGAGCATCAAATCTTCACATCTGAATGATTTCTGACGGATCATGTGACACTGAAGACCTGAGTTATGATGATAAATTCAGCTTTGATCACAGGAATAAATCACACTTTACTATATATTCACATAGAGAACATCTGTTGACATTGGGATAATATTTTCACAATTTTTACAGTATTTCTCTTTCAAAAAATTGGTAGACTATTAAATGACAGCAACTGACCCCCCAAAAAAGGAAACATGTCCAACATTTTATGCAAACAACACACAGGCATTGAAGGCTTAATGTTGTGCGATCACGTGACCTCGCAGAAGGAAGAGTAACGTCGACTCAAACGCAGCTTGATCCGATGTTCGAGGAGGAGTGAGGGGCTGGAAAAGAGACCGGTTCACTGTGAGAATCGTAGGGCGTCTCAGACAGTGCCTCGGCCCCGCATTCAGCCGCTCCGACAGAGCTCACGATGACCCACGAAAACACTGCAACGCTCCAGAACAGCTCTGAGCGCCGAGTTCCCCTCACAAGTCTCAAAGGATCAGATATTCAAAGCACGAGGGATGTTTCGTTTTAAGCTTTTCCAGTTCAATCCAGTAAAAAATCCGTCACCGCACGCTGAATAGCGCTGAAGTGAACAATACGGCGAAATCAAAACTCTGTGTCTGTGCAAAAGGCCGAACGCCGCGAGCGCCCTGCGATCCCCTGCGACAATCTTTGTGCGTGTGCAACATACAAACAACAATGTACACAGAGAGAGTGTGGATAAAGAACAAGCACATCGAGCGGCCCAGTTATTAACACAAACTAAAATCAACATGAGCTCAAAGAGATGGAGGGAAAACGGCCTCCTGTGACCTGATGCATTGACGGATGAGAGCGAGTGCTATCACACTCACCACCAGCCGGTTTTGGACTCCTGAAACCAACTTTGTTTTGGCCTGATTTTGTTTGAATTGACGTCACACCAGTTCGTTTTTCGCCTTTAGTGTGCCAGTAGGACATATCGATTCTAGATCCCCAAATATTCCTTTTGTTATAATCCAGTGAGATTTTAGTTTTAACCAGAAGGAGGACTGCAATGAGAATCTGTTGGGTTTGACTTCTGTGTGAGCTGTGTGTCATGTATCTACAATGGAAAAGCCCTTGCGAAAACTACTTTCAATAATAATAATAAACAGATTTGATCAATTAACTTCGTTTAACTAAATCAAATCACTATCACTCTTTGCATTTAAACAGCTTTTCTACCAGGTATACTTGCACACAGTTGCTTTTAGGGTATCGCAATGTACCATTATTGACAATAACCATGAAATACTACACACACGATAACATCGCAAATCATGGTTGACACTCAACATAGTAGGTGACGATATTGCAGCTAGTTGAATCACTACTTTGGCCACAATAATCAAGTAGTGAACATCTGATATCACGACAGTTTTGCAGGAGTAGAGTTTTGTTGGAGGAAATATTTTAATTAATAAAAGGGCCGTAATATATAGCTTGTTGGCTGCTAAAGCTCTTGTGCCCGTGTGTGCATGTGTCTGTATGTGAATGCGAGTGTTTGTGTGTGTATGTGCGTACATTTGTGTGCATGTGAGTACAGGTGGGTGCATGTGAGTAGATGTGTGTGTATGTGTGTAGATGTGTGTGTGCGCATGTGCGTTCATGTGAGTGCATGTGAGTGTGTGCAGGTGTGTGCGCAGGTGTGTGCATGTGAGAAGATGTGTGTGCATGTGAGAAGATGTGTGTGGATGCGTGTGCATGTGCGTTCATGTGAGTGCAGGTGTGTGCATGTGAGTAGATTTGTGTGGATGTGTGTGCTTGTGAGTGGATGTGTTTGCATGTGTGTGGATGCGTGTGCACTTGTGTGCATGTATGTGTGTGCATGTGTGCAGATGCGTGTGCATGTGTGAGGATGTGTGTGCATGTGTGCAGATGCGTGTGCATGTGTGAGGATGTGTGTGCATGTGTGCAGATGTGTGTGCATGTGTGTGGATGCGTGTGCACTTTTGTGCATGTGTGTGTGTATGCGTGTGTGTGGATGCGTGTGCATGTGTGTAGATGCGTGTGCATGTGTGTAGATGCGTGTGCATGTGTGTGGATGCGTGTGCATGTGTGAGGATGCGTGTGCATGTGTGCAGATGCGTGTGCATGTGTGTGGATGTATGTGCATGTGTGCAGATGCGTGTGCATGTGTGTGCATGTGTGTGTGTATGCGTGTGTGAGGATGCGTGTGCATGTGTGTGGATGCGTGTGCATGTGTGAGGATGTGTGTGCATGTGTGAGGATGTGTGTGCATGTGTGAGGATGCGTGTGCATGTGTGAGGATGTGTGTGCATGTGTGTAGATGCGTGTGCATGTGTGAGGATGTGTGTGCATGTGTGTAGATGCGTGTGCATGTGTGAGGATGTGTGTGCATGTGTGAGGATGCGTGTGCATGTGTGAGGATGTGTGTGCATGTGTGTAGATGCGTGTGCATGTGTGAGGATGTGTGTGCATGTGTGTAGATGCGTGTGCATGTGTGAGGATGTGTGTGCATGTGTGAGGATGCGTGTGCATGTGTGAGGATGTGTGTGCATGTGTGAGGATGTGTGTGCATGTGTGTAGATGCGTGTGCATGTGTGAGGATGTGTGTGCATGTGTGTAGATGCGTGTGCATGTGTGAGGATGTGTGTGCATGTGTGAGGATGCGTGTGCATGTGTGAGGATGTGTGTGCATGTGTGAGGATGCGTGTGCATGTGTGAGGATGTGTGTGCATGTGTGTAGATGCGTGTGCATGTGTGAGGATGTGTGTGCATGTGTGAGGATGCGTGTGCATGTGTGAGGATGTGTGTGCATGTGTGTAGATGCGTGTGCATGTGTGAGGATGTGTGTGCATGTGTGAGGATGCGTGTGCATGTGTGCAGATGCGTGTGCATGTGTGTGGATGTATGTGCATGTGTGCAGATGCGTGTGCATGTGTGTGCATGTGTGTGTGTATGCGTGTGTGAGGATGCGTGTGCATGTGTGTGGATGCGTGTGCATGTGTGTGGATGCGTGTGCATGTGTGTGGATGTGTGTGCATGTGTGAGGATGTGTGTGCATGTGTGTGGATGTGTGTGCATGTGTGTGGATGCGTGTGCATGTGTGTGGATGTGTGTGCATGTGTGAGGATGTGTGTGCATGTGTGAGGATGTGTGTGCATGTGTGTGGATGCGTGTGCATGTGTGTGGATGCGTGTGCATGTGTGTGGATGTGTGTGCATGTGTGTGGATGTGTGTGCATGTGTGAGGATGTGTGTGCATGTGTGAGGATGTGTGTGCATGTGTGTGGATGCGTGTGCATGTGTGAGGATGTGTGTGCATGTGTGTGGATGCGTGTGCATGTGTGTGGATGCGTGTGCATGTGTGTAGAGTTACCTGTCGGCTGTGCAGGTGCAGGGGGCATCTGACTCTGTGGGCCGCTGTAAGGCACTGAGCCCACAGGCCGGTACGGCGGTCCAGAAACGGTGTACTGGCTGGGTGAACAGTAACACGGCGGCATCTGTCAACAAGAATGACATGACGTGAACTTCAGTGACGAACCTGCTGCCTCACACAAAACTGACAGCTGAAGTGTTTCATTTCTGCACCATCAAGATGGGTCTGCACTCACAAAGTTTAACACACAGTAAATTGAGTGTCCCATAGGTTATCATCACACACTTGCGGTCTTCATGCGCACTTGTGCCAAACACAGGAAATCGGGCATGTAAGACAAGTGGTCAAATGCACAAACCGCAAGTGTTAGTATTGGGACAGAACACAGCTCTGGCAGATGGTGTCACACCTGCTGCTGGATGAAGCTCTGCTGCTGCTGGCTGATGGTGGATGCGTGTGGCGCAGGGTATGCGGGCGCGGGCACATTCTGGCCTGGCGAGGGCATCATGTATCCGGCCTGATGCGGCGGGGGAGGCGCAGGGTTCTGGAGCGGCACGGGCGGCGGGTAAGCGGCTGCGTGAGCATCACGGGTGTCCGCCGAAGCCTGCCGGACCATCATCATGTGACTGAACTGGGCGCTCAGGTTATCCTGCTGACAGAAGATTTTGTTTCGTCATTAATGACGTTAAATTGAACTGAATTATAATGACACTATGTGTGATTAAATGATGCCACATTTGACTATGATTATGGTTGGAATGATTATGATTATCAATTTGATGGAAGTATTGTGTTTACATGATCTCATTATAATCGCATTATGAGGGTGCATGTAAACAGTCATTGTTTTCCTGTTTATTACTGTGAAGCTGCTTGAAACAAGTACACTATATTGCCAAAATTATTGGGACGCCCCTCCGGATCAATGAGTTCAGGTGTTTAATCACCTCATAGCCACAGGTGTGTAACTCCAGCTCTAGGCCTGCAGACGCTTCTCCACACACCAGTGAGAGAATGGGCCGCTCTCAGGAGTGTGTGTGTGTGTGTGTGTGTGTGTGTGTGTGTGTGTGTGTGTGTGTGTGTGTGTGTTGCTTCTACACACACCAGTGAGAGAATGGGCCGCTCTCAGGAGTGTGTGTGTGTGTGTGTGTGTGTGTGTGTGTGTGTGTGTGTGTGTGTGTTCGCTTCTACACACACCAGTGAGAGAATGGGCCGCTCTCAGGAGTGTGTGTGTGTGTGTGTGTGTGTGTGTGTGTGTGTGTGTGTGTGTGTGTGTTTGCTTCTACACACACCAGTGAGAGAATGGGCCGCTCTCAGGAGTGTGTGTGTGTGTGTGTGTGTGTGTGTGTGTGTGTGTGTGTGTGTGTGTGTGTTCGCTTCTACACACACCAGTGAGAGAATGGGCCGCTCTCAGGAGTGTGTGTGTGTGTGTGTGTTCGCTTCTACACACACCAGTGAGAGAATGGGCCGCTCTCAGGAGCTCAGAGAACTCAAGCGTGGGGCCGGGATCGGTGGACACCTGTGCAGTAAGTCCAAATATTATACTAAATATTCCACGCTTAACTGTTAGTGGAAGCGATTGGGAACAACAGCAACTCAGCCACGAAGTGAAATCACAGAGCGGGGTCAGCGCATGCTGAGGGTCACAGAAGTCGCCAACTTTCTGCAAGAGCTCCAAACTTCTGTGGCTTCAGATGAGCTCAAGAACAGTGTGTAGAGCTTCAGGGAATGGGTTTCCATGGCCGAGCCGCTCATCCAAGCCTTACATCACCAAGTGCAATGCAAAGCGTGGGATGCAGTGGGGTAAAGCGTGCCACCACTGGAGACATGTTCTCTGGAGTGACCAATCACGCTTCTCTGTCCAATCCCATGGACGAGTCTGGGTTTGGCGGATGCCAGGAGAACGAGACTTTCCTGACTGCATTGTGCCAAGTGTAAAGTTTGGTGGAGAGGGGATTATGGGGTGGGGTTGTTTTTCAGGGGTTGGCCCCTTAGTTCCAGTGAAAGGAACTCTTAATGCACCACCAAGACATTTTGGACAATTTCACGCTCCCAACTTTGTGGGAACAGTTTGGGGACGGCCCCTTCCTGTCCCAGCATGCACCAGTGCACAAAGCGTCGCTCCATAAAGACATGATGAGCGAGTTTGGTGTGGAGGAACTTGAGTCCTGACCTCGACCCGATTGAACACCTTTGGGATGAATTAGAGCGGAGACTGAGAGCCAGGCCTTCTTCTTCTGCGCTTCTAGAAGAATCCCCATAAACACACTCCTAAACCTTGAGGAAAGCCAGAAGAGCTGAAGCTGTTAGAGCTGCGACTCCATATTAAACCCTACGGATTAAGAACGGGAAGCTCATGAGTGTGTAAAGGCAGGCGTCACAACACCTTTGGCGATATAGTGTATGTTAGTTAGTTCAAATGTTGACATGTTACCATCTAGACGGCCAAAGCACTTCATCACTAAAGCTTGTACAATAGCGTATGAAGAGATGACTTACTGTAACTATTAGGCTGTATGAATTTGCTATGCGTGCCCTGTTAAAATTGGGAAGAGACGAGACGCTTTTCTATTCATAGAATATTAATTCCAGCATCTGCTCCTCCATGAATTATTCAAAGCATCTCCCACTCTTTTAATTAGTCATTAAGGGATGTTTACCGGCTGAGGGAGGTCAAGAAAAGAGGTTATGATGCGTGTCCGAGTGAGTCCTGATGGGTTTGAACACATTCCTTAAAATACTGAACCCTATTTAACTGCGTACAAAAAAGTATATATAAACAGGGGAGTCAAGAAGTTGAGAAATGCAGGACTATGCAAATGAGAAGCGGTCATGAGTGGATCTCTTCAACATCAGCAGACGTAACGAAAGGAAGTGAAGGAAGTCAGGGTTTCTGCAGGTATCACCAAGTCAAATTTAAGACTTTTGGAGACCTTTTTAAGACCATTATGAATTAAATTTAAGACCTATAAAAGGAAATGCAATCACAAATATACTTGCAAAGTAAATTAATTTATTCAAATTGAACAAATCGATAAACTTGCACGTCCTCATAACTCAATTCCACCAGGATTTTGCGACCTTTTTTTGGTGATTTTTAAGATCAAAATGACTTGAATGATTTTGTGGTGGTAATTTACAGACATTTGCATTTTTTTCATAACTAGGACAACACATTTACCATATTCTGTAAGATGCAAAACAGCCACACATGACAATATAATAAAAAACTAAATGCATAAATGTTTCTTGTTTATTTTGGTTTACCAATAATGCAGGATCTAAAAGAAAAAAAATGCATGTTGATTTTTCATTATTATTGTTAAATTATATATACATATATTATTGTTGATTTAGTAAATCGCAGAAACACGAAAAACTGGAAGACTACGATAACACGAAAGCTGATTGGCTGCAATATAAGATGCATGTTGGTCTCATTTGTAGTCGTATTACAGCAAATTATATTTGGACTAATTAAACATTGTAAAGTGCTGCAGGATTTCAATGAGCATTAGAGGTAGCGTTACATAGACGTAGGAAAATTAAGACCTGTTTAAAATGATTTAAGACCTAGAACAGGATACTTTAAGACTTTTTAAAGGGTTAGTTCACCCAAAAATGAAAATTCTGTTATTAATTACTTACCCTCATGTCGTTCATCTTCGGAACAGAAATGAAGATATTTTAGTGTAAATCTGATGCTCTGAAAGGCCTCCATTGGCTCAATGCACTTTACACTCTCAAGACCCTTAAAAGGCACTAAAGACGTCGTTACAAAGTCCATCTCACTACAGTGGTTCTACAATAACTTTATGAATCGGCGAGAATAGTTTTTGTGCGCAAAAAAACCCCTAAATAACGACTTATATAGTGATGACGATTTCAAAACACAGCATCATGAAGCTTCGAAGCGTTATGAATCACTGAGTCGATTCAGCGGTTTGAATCGCCAAATTTCAAATTTCAATTTTTTTGAAATCATCATCACTATATAAGTCGTTATTTAGGGGTTTTTTGCGCACAAAAACTATTCTCGCCGATTCATAAAGTTATTGTAGAGCCGCTGTAGTGAGATGGACTTTGTAACGACGTCTTTAGTGTCTTTTAAGGGTCTTGAGAGTGTAAAGTGCATTGAGCCAATGGAGGCCTTTCAGAGCATCAGATTTACACTAAAATATCTTCATTTGTGTCTGAAGATGAACGGAGGTCTGACGGGTGTCCAACGACATGAGGGTGAGGAATTAATGACAGAATTTTCATTTTTGGGTGAACTAACCCTTTAAGGCCTAAAATTTTGATTTTGAAATTCTAGACTTTTTTAGACTTTTTAAGACCCAGCGGAAACCCTGGAAGTGAAGGAAGAGAGAGAGAGAGAGAGAGAGAGAGAGAGAGAGAGAGAGAGAGAGAGAGAGAGAGAGAGAGAGAGAGAGAGAGAGAGAGAGAGAGAGAGAGAGAGAGAGAGAGAGCTGTAGGTACCACAGTGAGCTGCTGGTTAGGAGACACTGTGAGGATTGGTGGGTAAGAGACCGTGGATTGCTGGATGGGCAGAGTGGGCAGAGTGGGCAGAGTGGGCGGCTGGACAGACCAGAGAGGCTGAAGACAGAACAGGAAGAGGAAACACACACACAGAAGGAGGAAATGGATTTAGTCCCAGATGTACAGAATAGAAAAAGTCAGAGCATCAAGAGAGAACGTTCTCATTCAGTGATAGTTTTGATAAACGTGACTTTCTACATTATTAAAAATAAAGGTTCTTGGCATTGATGATTCCCTGAAGATCCTTTAACATCCATAAACTTTTCCATAGAAATATTCTTTACAGAATATGGCACGGACCTCCATATATAATCATCCTCATGCGAGGGACCTCATCATAAAAATTAAAAGGCATTTAAAAATGATGAATAAAGATCCAATTTTTACTGTGAAAAAATGTATATTATAAATATTATGTTGAAAATATGTTTTTTTTTCTACTTGCTATTGTACTGTACTGTGTATGATTTTTTTGTTTATTTAATCAGATTTTTATGTTCTATTTTTAAAAAAAATATTACATTTTATGGAAAAATAATTGATTTTATTAATTTATTAATATCAAATTATTTTTATAAAATTTGTAGTGTAATCTATTTTTCTATTTAGTTTAATATTTTTTATTTATGTATTTTGATCTATTTGTTTATTTATTTGAATAATTGTATTATGTTTTATTTGTTTATTTTAATCAGATTTTTGTTTTATTTTAACTTTTTTTATTTAAATTTTATTTTAAATATATATATATATATATATATTTTTTTTTTTTTTCATTTATTAATATCAAATTATTTATATTACATTTGAACTGTAATCTATTTTTTTTATTAATATTTTTTATTTATTTTAATTGTTTATTCATTTTAATATTTTTATTATGTATTTATTTTAATCGTTTTATTTACTTTATTTTACTGTATTTATTAAGATTCTCTACTCGCTAATGTACAGTACTGAGTACGATTTATTTGTTTATTTTAATCAGATTGTGGTTTTATTGTACCTTTTTTTCTATTTAAAATGTATTTAAAAAATAAATCATGTTTTAAATTGTATTATAAAAAATACAAATCTTTTTTATTGATTTTATTCATTTATTAATACCAAATTATTTATATTAAAATTGTAGTGTAATCTATTTAGTTTAATATTTTTATTTATTTATGTATTTTAATTTATTTTAATATTTTTATTTATTTTAATCTGTTTGTTTATTTTAATGTATTTATTAAGAATAATCAAATTATGTTTTTAACTTATTTTTTATTTATTTAATTGTATTAAAAAAAATTGTATTGTAATTTTATTTGGTTTAATATTTGTATTATTTATTTATGCATTTTAATCTATTTATATATTTAAATTTTATTATTTATACACTGATTTTCTTAAAACCTGATGAATCATTAATATTATGGCCACAAGGAAGTGCTAGGGGAAATGTTTTATATCAGGACGAGCATCAAACACATCCCATAATCCATCACATCTAACGTAAAGATGGCCTCTGAACAGGTTTGTAACTTAACTCACCTGAGACATGATGTGATTGGTGGGCTGGTGCTGCTGGTGGACGGCAGGAGGCGGAGCTACAGATGATTGACACCTGGAGGCCTGTGAGGTCATGCTGGGGTTGTAGACAACAGCACTGCTGTCAGGGTTCAGGAAAGGCTGACCTGAGATCAGTCAAGAGGATTGTAGATTACAGCACTGAGCATCACGTGTGTCCATACTAACTATACCGTAACTATATTAATAAACATTTTGTGTGGATGTCACTGAGAGAGATGAACAGCACTAGATTTCGAGTGCGAATGAGCTAAAGTCTGTAAATGATGACAAACGCAGCACATAAGGCGAGCACAATCACACTTCCCAGAGGCCGAGGCAGAAGCAAGACGTTTCCCATTGGCAAACTCTTTAAAAGAGGTCAATAAGCAATTACAGACGCCGCTGCTGCTGCTGTAAACGCATTAGCTCTGGCCTAGCAGCCGCATGCATATTTTAAGGTCTCCAATGAGACTATATATTACACGTCTGGCCTGGAAACATCACAAATCTCCATTAGGAGTTTCCCAGCAGGACACAGAGGACACTCTTGCTGAAAGCGTTTATAGTTCTTCATGATCACTATGAAGAGGAGAGATTTTGAGGCTCTATTATTGCCATGTTTTATGATTTAGTAATGTTCAGAAAATTATTCTGAAAAAAAAAAAAAAAAAAGTATATATATATATATATATATATAAAAATCAGAGGGCCCTATTAATTTTTTTTACTATTGTTGTAAATTATTGTATTGTATTATTGTTAAAGTTTTATGAATTTAATTGATTGGACATGTGTTTTGATTATTACATTTTAAATAAACAATTAAAAAAAAAATCTAGAAAATTAAACAGAAAAAAATATATAATATTAATAATAATAATCATAATAATCATAATCATAATAATCATAATATTAATAAAACAATTAAAATAAAATCCTGAAAAAATAAACTGAAAAAAATTAATAATATTAATAATAATAAAACAATTAAAATAAAATACTGAAAAAATAAACTGAAAAAATAAAAATAATAATAATAATAAAACAATTAAAATAAAATCCAGAAAATTAAACTGAAAAAAATATATAATAGTATTAATAAAATAATAATAATAAATAATAAAATCCTGAAAAAAAAACTAAAAAACTAAAACATATTTCAAAGGGCCATAAAATTTTAAACTTTTAATTTTAATTTAATTTTTGCATTAAATCATAAATCCAGAAAACAATTCTGAAAATAAATAAATAAAAATCATAGGGCCCTATTATTTAAAAATCAATGAATAAATAAATAAACATTGTATACATTTAATTAATTAGACATGCTTTTTGAATATTACATTTTAATTAAATAATGAAAATACATTCCAGAAAAATTTAACTGAAAAAAAAATAAACATATTTCAAAAGGATCCTAAAAATGTAACTTTTCATAAAATTGATGCTGTATAATTTAATAATTTGTATCAAATCATAAATCCAGAAACAAATTCTCAAAAAAAATCATAGGGACCCATTATTGTAAAAATAATAATAATAATAATAATAATAATAATAAGGTTGTATAAAATGTATGAATTGAATTGATTAGACATTTATTTTAATTACTACATTTTAATTAAATAAAATAAAAATCACAAAATATTAAACTGAAAAAGCTCAAACATATTTCAAAAGGGCCCTAAAAAATTTAACTTTTAATAAAATTGATGTATTATAAATTAATAATTTTGCATTAAATCAAAAATCCAGAAAAAATTTGAACAAGCATTTCACACAATTTCAGAATTTCCGAAAATAAAACAAAAATCATAAGTCCCTACTGAATCTTAAAAGTTAAAGTTTTATGAAATCACTTTTTGATTATTAAAATTGTATTAAACAGTGAAAATGAAATCCAAAAAAATTACAATAGTAAAGCCCAGAATTTTGAAAAAAAAAAAAAAAAAGGATTTTGAGATAAAGATCATAGTTATATTTCATAGTTACCCCCAAAAATATTTTTTTAGAATTTTTTTTTCTTTTATACATTTATTTTAAATGATTTAGACATGATTTTTGATTACTAAGACAACGTCTATTTAAAGCTACACTGTGTGATATTTTCCCCCATCTAGTGGTGAACATGTATATGACCATCCAGTGAATATTAGTTTCTCTTCCTCTCAATTCCGATTTCGTTTTAACTCCTACGGTGGCTGATTTAGTCCAAGATTAACATGGCTTCCAGTTCGACCTCGTCCACATTCGTCACGGTGCCATCGAGTGTTAAAACGCCAAAGGCAAAGCTTGAATTTACGGGTATGTCCCTCTTTGGCTAATGTACTTTCAAGATGGAGGAGCAACATGGCGACCCGCATTCGAACCCTCACCCGTATGTATTTACAATGGCATATTATAAACTTACGAGAATACTTTATTACTTGAAAGAAGTAAATATACATTAATGAGCACATATATTTTTGAAAGAACTAAGTGTTTTTAGCTAAGAATAAACTAAAAAAGTTACACAGTGTAGCTTTAAGACTTTGACCTTTCAGAAGAAAATAAAACCCTCATTATGAGCCCGAAACGTAATGTAGCGTAAAACCAATGTTTCTGAAGGACAGCCAGACACACACACACACACACACACACACACAGTTAAGATCCGGGTTAGTGGAGGATGTGAAGACATGCGTATCAAGAGAAGTCAGCAGCACTGCGTTTACCAACCTGTGTGCGGGTTGACCAGGATACTTCCGGCCGGTATCCCTGCGGCTTCCAGGGGAAGCAAATAGTAGCTAGCATTAGCCGTAGATGCCGGCGGCTCATAGGAAACGCCGCTACTAGCGCTGGCGGCAGGATAGGCCATGGACGCAGAGGCAGGCTGAGATCGAGAGAGCGAACCCGTGGATGAACCTACACTACTACAAGAGTCAGAACCTAGAGAGAGAGCAACCACAGGAGCCTTAAAGGGTTAGTTCACCCAAAAAGGAAAATTCTGTCATTAATTCCTCACCCTCATGTCGTTCGACACCCGTCAGACCTCCGTTCATCTTCAGACACAAATGAAGATATTTTAGTGTAAATCTGATGCTCTGAAAGGCCTCCATTGGCTCAATGCACTTTACACTCTCAAGACCCTTAAAAGACACTAAAGACGTCGTTACAAAGTCCATCTCACTACAGTGGTTCTACAATAACTTTATGAATCGGCGAGAATAGTTTTTGTGCGCAAAAAAACCCTAAATAACGACTTATATAGTGATGACGATTTCAAAACACGGCCTCATGAAGCTTCGAAGCGTTATGAATCAGTGAGTCGAATCAGCAGTTTGAATCGCCAAATTTC
Source organism: Gobio gobio (assembly GCF_949357685.1). Classification (NCBI taxonomy): domain Eukaryota; kingdom Metazoa; phylum Chordata; class Actinopteri; order Cypriniformes; family Gobionidae; genus Gobio; species Gobio gobio. The sequence goes on along the minus strand of NC_137103.1, from coordinate 55,132,561 downwards.
AGCAGTTTGACACGCGATCCGAATCATGAATCGACTCACTGATTCATAGCGCTTCGAAGCTTCATGATGCCGTGTTTTGAAATCGTCATCACTATACAAGTCGTTATTTATGTTTTTTTTACCTTTTAAGGGTCTTGAGAGTGTAAAGTGCATTGAGCCAATGGAGGCCTTTCAGAGCATCAGATTTACACTAAAATATCTTCATTTGTGTCTGAAGATGAACGGAGGTCTGACGGGTGTCGAACGACATGAGGGTGAGGAATTAATGACAGAATTTACATTTTTGGGTGAACTAACCCTTTAACAGAGCCTGACAGCCATCACTCCTGAACTCACTGGGGATCGTGGGACATATTAAAACACTCCACAATATGAAGCATAGAAAGCAAGGTCAGACGAATTTCAACAAGATGCTCAATTCAATTTAATTTCTAATTACCTCGGGGACTGGAGCAATGGAAGAAGAGAATAATTGTATTAGCTGAGAATGACATAATTAATTTCTCATTAATGTCTCGGCTCATTTAGCAATTTACTTGTTTCTTCGCTCAAATATGGGATGTGTTTTTTTTTCTATTTGTAATGAAAAGCACTAAACGTGTTCACGTCTCAAAGATCATCAGAGCTTCTTCTGCTCATCACGGCTGCGTTTATTTGATCAAAAATACAGTAAAAATTGTGAAATATTATTAAAATGTAAAATAAGTGATTTCTATGTGAATATATGGGTAAAGTGTAATTTATTTCTATGATTCAAAGCTGAATTTATCATCATTACTCCAGTCTTCAGTGTCACATGATTCTTCACAAATCAGTCTAATGTGATGATTTGAGCTCAAGAAACATTTTTTACATCATATTTTAACCTGTGACCCGAAATCTTTCATGAATTGAAAGTTCAAAAGAACAGCGTTTATTTCTTTACTGTCACTTTTGATCAATTTAATGCATCCTTGATGAATAAAAGACAAAATATTAACTATTAACGAAGACTAATAAATGCTTTAAAAGTGTTTTTCACACTTAGTTCATGCTAATGTCAACATTTACTAATACATTATTCAAATCAAAACTTGTGTTAATATTTCATGAACCTGAGCTAATACTATAATAGAAGTGTTGCTCGTTGTTAAATTATTAGTTCACTTCAAAATGAAAATGTCCTGATGATTTCCTCATCCAAGATGTTCATGTCTTTCTTTCTTAAGTCAAACAGAAATTACGTTTTTTGAGGAAAACATTCCAGGATTTTTCTGCACATAATGGACTTCAATGGGAACCAACGGTTGAAGGTCCAAATCAGTGCAGTTTCTGCCGGTGATCAAAGATGAAATTTTTAGCCAAAGATCAGAGGAATCTTTTAAGATTTAGACGGCCAAATCATGGCCAAAATCGCACAGTGTGCACCCGCCTTCATCTAGACAAACCATCGGCCATTATAAAAAAAAAAAACTGCTCTGCGATGGCCATGGATTGTGTAATCACATCGGAAAGGTCAAGACGTAGACGGAAGTGCCGCCCCAAGCGAAAGTGCGAAGATTAATACAAACATCCTTTACAAAAAAACACTCCATCTTAAACTTCAAAATCGTCCGACATCGTTGTTTTACCTTTTTTTGCTACAGGGCGTTTGTATAGAGACAGAGCGTATTTAGGCCACGCCCACACCGGGGGGGGAAACAATCCAACGCTCTCCATTGACTTTGCATTGCGTGAGGCGCCTCCTTGTCATTTCGGACTTATATCAGCTTTTAGACATTGTTCTGTTTTTTGTTATGTGACAAAGTGTACAGCAAACAAGCTAAAAAACACAGAAATACGTTTTTATAAGCTGTCGACCCAAAAAAACGAGAGTTTAAGGAGACAAAAGTGGATAAAGGCAATAAAACGTGAAGCTTCAGCAGCAAGAATGGGTACATTTGTGGATCCTGACACTCGGTGTGTCTCAGTGTGCAGTAAACATGTGTCACTGTTAAGTCAAATATCCAAATGTCAGTTTTATATATTATATTTCCTGTCTCTGATCACGTTCCCCTAATATAGCATGTCGTGCTCTGCCTGTCTCCACTTCTGTGTCCTTAAACGCTCGTTTTTTGGGTCGACGGCTTATAAAAACGTCTGGGTTTTGTTTAGCTTGTTTGCAGTACACACTAGGCATTTCTCAATGTCAAGGAAGGATCCTCGTAAGGCAGAATTCAGAGGATGCTACGTCATCGACGGCCGTCGAAGGTCTGTTCCAATGTCGAGGATCCTCGGAAATTCAACCAAGGTCTGAGTCCTTCGTTCGAAAAATATGCCATATACAGGAAAGGATGCTTACGAGTAGACTTCGCGCACTTAGCGTTCTCAAATCACCCACAATCCTATGCAGCTTTGCTATCTGGTTCAAAAAATACTAAATATCGGACGTTGGCAGAGTCGGAGCGTTAACGGGGCAATATGCTTTCAAGTGTAAGTATTTACGTTACCAAACATTTGTTATAACCGTAGTAAATATAAGTAAAGTTTAACTTTTAAATGCCAGTACAAATTACAACCGTATTGATTTTATACAAATGACGTTATTGATGGCTAACGGACCTTTTCACTGACGTCATGAGGCTGATGCGCTGGGGATGAGATGGGGGGTGAGGAAATCATCAGGACATTTTCATTTTGAAGTGAACTAATCCTTTAATGTTAGTAAATTAATTACATAATGGTCTTATTAAGCGCCACTGAAAAAAAACGACAAATCTTACGTACGGATCCCAAACTTTGGAAGGGTAGTGTATGAACGATCACCAATGAATTCAGAGGATTGAACAAAGACTGTTAATAAAAGTGAGTTTAAAGCATGCAGTTGGAATAAAGCATGCCGTTACGAGCAAGAAAGAAGAAAAGAGCATGAAATCATCAGAGAAAGAGTGTGTCAGTGATCTCAGGGCTCAACGCTAAAGTCACGCCCCACCACATTAAGAATCAAAGGTTCATGAACTTTTGAACGGGGTCATTTTAATAAATTCAGCTATTTTTTGTTGTCTTGTGGACTATATGTAAACATCTTTAATATACATCACTTAAAATAATAACATGCGTTTTGTATGATCTCTTATTTGGTTAAAAGAATTAACATTTTGGGTGTGTAAACTTTTGAGCATGCCTGTATATTAGGCTGTTGTCACTAAGACATAATGCGTGGATCAAATATACGATGCACATGTTTTTCTTTCTCAACTGTTTACGTTCACTTAAACCCTCTGGTGCTCTTCATTTAGGGGTTTGCATTGGTCGTCTTCCTGGTCATAAGTGACCGCACACCTAAAAATGTAACTTCCTCCACCCCAGTAAAACCAATGCAATTTATTTTTCTTCAATAATATTTTTTCTTTTTAATGTTGTATTTTGTGATGATTTGATGGTATTTTTTAATATTTATGCAATAATTATAGTCTATTTTTGCCATTGAAAATTATACAAAAATATATTTTTTTAATTATTGCAGTATTTCAGGTTAAAATAGAGACTAGGCCTTCAAAATATATATTTTTTTGAAGGCAGATTAGCGCCCTCTTTTGGAATTATTTAAGAAATCATGCAACCATGGGTGTAACCACTAGTTCTCTTTTGAACACATTTAATTATTTTATTTTTTAAATATATATATTTTTATAAATCTCAAAGACTATTTATTATAAAGTTTTAGATATTTTTTTGTAAGAAATATAGATTTTTTTCTGTGAATTTGTGTATTTGCAGATTTCCCATTAATTTCCTATGGTGGTCATTTTTGACCGAAGAGCACAAGTATGAGGGTTTTTTTACGACCCCTTAGCATACTCGAATCAGGCCCTCAAATGTTTTTGTGTGTTTACATACCTAATGCTAGAAAAGTCACCAAGTTTCATATCATTCTGATGAAGCTGTGATTTTTTCAAATTCAAAATGTGGTTCATAGGTTCAGTTTTTCATAGGTGTGTGTGTGTGTGTGTGTGTGTGTGTGTGTGTGTGTGTGTGTGTGTGTGTGTGTGTGTGTGTATATATAAGTGTGCGTGTGTGTGTGTGTGTGTGAGTGGATGTGTCAATATCACACTCTTGATGTTTTAGACCCCTTTACTGCTGTGTACTTTTCTTCAGCATTGTGGCTGATTTGTAGATTGTACACACAAATATTCAGAGAATTTGTGTGTTTTTGCCGATTTCCCATTAATTTCCTATGGTCGGTCATTTATGACCGAAGACAATGAACGCTACTTTTTTTACAACCAATTAGCATGCTCGAATCATGACCCCAATGTTTGTGTGTTTACATACCTAATGCTAGAAAAGTTTCATATCATTCCGATGAAGCTGTGATTTTTAAAATTAAGACCGAAGAGCACCAGAGGGTTAAGATATAACCAGCTGTTTACTAGGACACTCGCCAAGATTGATCATTTTGTGTGAATGTCTGTTCAAGCGCAAGATGACGTGAAAGAGAACTCATTTCAGCATTCACACACTGTCTGAAACGCGGCTTTCACAGCATACAAGTACCGAATTTAGCTCTTTTCAGAGTCCTCTTCTGCTTGAATGTTTAAAGGGTTAGTTCACTTAAAAATTAAAATTCTGTCATTAATGACTTACCCTCATGTCGTTCGACACCCGTCAGACCTCCGTTCATCTTCAGACACAAATGAAGATATTTCAGTGTAAATCTGATGGCTCTGAAAGGCCTCCATTGGCTCAATGCACTTTACACTCTCAAGACCCTTAAAAGGCACTAAAGACGTCGTTACAAAGTTCATCTCACTACAGTGGTTCTACAATAACTTTATGAATCGGCGACAATAGTTTTTGTGCGCAAAAAAACCCTAAATAACGACTTATATAGTGATGACGATTTCAAAACACGGCCTCATGAAGCTTCGAAGCGTTATGAATCAGTGAGTCGAATCATGATTCGGATCGCGTGTCAAACTGCTGAATCGACTCACTGATTCATAACGCTTCGAAGCTTCATGAGGCCGTGTTTTGAAATCGTCATCACTATATAAGTCGTTATTTAGGGTTTTTTTGCGCACTAAAACTATTCTCGTCACTCCATAAAGTTAGTTTTAGTGTCTTTTAAGGGTCTTGAGAGTGTAAAGTGCATTGAGCCAATGGAGGCCTTTCAGAGCATCAGATTTACACTAAAATATCTTCATTTGTGTCTGAAGATGAACGGAGGTCTGACGGGTGTCGAACGACATGAGGGTGAGGAATTAATGACAGAATTTTCATTTTTGGGTGAACTAACCCTTTAACTTAGCATGGTTTAAAATCCTGACATTTCCCTCGAGCATCTTTCCTGCTAGCCCATCCTTATTGTCGAGCCCTGAATTGACAAACCAAACGAATAATCTCCCGTAGTCTTGTGGAGTTCCTCACCTGTCTTTGAGAGCCGGCCCGCGCTCTTACTGCTGCTGGAGCTGTCTCCGCGGATCAGGACCGGGATGCCGCTGAAGCTGCTGGCTTTGGTCATGGCAGGCTTCAGGTTGCGGTTGGAGCTGTCCGAATCCGTGCTGCTCCACGGACGCGGCTCTGAATACTTGGCCTCCGTCTCGGAGCTGCTCTGGCGGCTGTTTGCCGAGCAATCGTCTTTCAGCCTGCGTGAGGACATCAGACGGCTTTACAGAAGAACAGCTTCATGCCACTAGCAGCTCATGAGAACATGATGAATGAGTACCTGAAGATCTGCCGTCTCTGCTGTATGTTGTTACACATCTCGTCCTCCTGAATCCTGGAAAACATGTCGCTTATTACTTAACAATCGACATGATTTGGGCTTTAAAGCAGCTCTACAGATGACAATAGTCAATTCAGTTCAAGTTTTGTTCTCCTCTTGTTAGCATCAGAGCGATTAAATCAATAATTAGGGCACTGTGATATCCGCGATGCAGAAAACACGGACAGAATTGCGGAATCCAGTCATAAAAACAAGAATTTTGTGGAATTTGTCAAATTATTGATACTTTTTTTAAATTAAAAAAATTAAATATATTTTTTTAATTTAAAAAAAGCTAATTGTTTTTATGCCTTCATTTGATCGGCAGAAAATTAAAATACAAACACAGAATTTCATAGAAATAAAAAATAAATAGCTGATTTTATATATTCAATTAATTAGACATGCTTTTTGATTATTCAAATGTAATTGAACCATTAAAAATAAATAAATAAAACTGAATTTGAGGGGGGGGGGGGGGGTTAAATTGTTAAATTGTATGTTTCATTATTTCAATTAATTACCAAAATTCAATTTTTCCATTGTTACTTTTTTTGTTTTTTGGACTCAATTTTAATGGTTACATTAAATTTAGTTAATTAATTGAAATCATGAAACATACAATATAACAACAATATATATTCAGTAATAATATTTAGGGCCCTTTGAAATGCATTTTATTTTTTCTCAAATTACTTTTTTCCATTGTAATTATTATTATTATTTTTTGGAAAAATGTAAAAGAAAAAAGTAAAAGAAAAAAGAAAAAAAGGAATTTAGAAAAAAAATAATTTGGGAAAAAATAAAAATGTATTTCAAAGGGCCGAAAATATTATTACTGAATATATATTGTATGTATCATGATTTAAATTAATTAACAAAATGTAATGTAACCATTAAAATCGAGTCCAAAAAATTAAAAAGGAACAAAAAACTGAATAAAAAAAAGTAACAATGGAAAAAAGGAATTTGGGAAAAAATAAAACTGACCGATAATATCACTGAATATGAATTGTAATATTACGTTTACAGTCACCTATTTACTCCCATAATGTGAGCATAATATTTCTGAGAGCTGCATGATATTTAATATGAGCAACTGTAAGGCAGGAGGTTGTCTATTCCTCATAATCTAGTCGTCTAATAAATCCAGCATTATATATTACAAGTGTTATTGGCTCATTAACAAATTGCATTTGTTCCTTAGTCGCTTTGGAAAGCAGAGTCAAATGCATAAATGTAAATATTCAGTTCAGTGCATGAAACGCCATCAGCTTTAGTTCAGTTCATGAACCCATGACGTGGCGTTGCTAGCGTCATGCTCTACACGTGATTCCCTTACATGTCTCAAATTCTCTGTCTTTTGTCTTTAACTCACCTTTGATCCAGCGGGAAGGTGTCTAAACCCTGCGAAAGAGAGACAAGGCTGTTAAAGTTGCCTTTCAAACACCCACAAGCATGTGATCATGTTAAGGCATCTCACATCAGCGAAGATCCTCTCTCTGGCTTTCTGATATTCCTCCTCACGCTCCTCGATTGACTTGCTCCTCCTGTCCTCTTTTAGTTTCATACGCATCTGAAACACCACACGTAAATAAAGCAGGGCTCGACATTAACGCTGGTCCGGGACAAGTGGATTTTTTGAAGGGGCAAGTGAAAACAAGACGGACAAGTATCCTGGTTAAAACGTCAAAACAAAAAATAACTAGGGAATCACCAAAGTGCAATAATGATTCTGCATTCAGTGTAAATGGCGATCGATAGTGGATAATATAAAACGAACTGACGTTAATAAGGTTGAGCTGTTGAGGCTCGCGCAGCCTCTCGAGGAGAAAATCAAAAATAAATGAGCGCCGCTCACACACAGAAACTCAGTTAACATACACGGTTAAAATTGTGCAGTTTTTAGATTTATAACATATGATACAGTTAAGCAACATCACACTAACAAGAGTGTTGTTTTCCTGAATACCATCACGACTGAAAAGGACACCAGTTCCATAAACAATTATTTAACATTAAGTCACTTACATTTTAGAAGCAATATGGACTGTTTTTGTTCTATTTCAGCAGCGAAAATAGTTCCAACAAATATCACAGCAGAACCGTAACACATCTCACAGCAACAGTGTGTGTTAGTGAATGATTCAGTGTTTTAATGAATCGGTTGAATCAAAGATTCAATGGCCTATTCGTAAACGACTGCCTAATTCTTGAATGATTCAGCCGTTTCACTGAATCGACTCAATGACTCGCTCATTAAGACGGTCACATGCCGCCACCTACTGGTGGTTTAGTTTCATCTTTCCAACATTTCTTATTTGTATATTCAAAAATATTTTAAATAATCTCATAACATTATTTAATGCAGTTGTAATTTCTCAGTGTAAATTATTTAATTTGATTGGTAACAGCTTATAGTGTCTTATTCGAATTGAATTTATTGATCAAATTTAAGAATATAAAAGGAAAGCTGAAGCATATCCTATATTTATTAAGATTATGGAAAAAAGCCCTTTATAAAAAGGTACAAATATGACAAATATGCATATTTAAATATGTCAAAGCTGATTAAACACTGGTGAGAATATTGCTTCAGAATAGATTATATTTACAAAAAAAATCCGGACAAGCAAATGTTTTACTCGGACAAGTGAATGACAGATTTACTTGTCCGAAGGACAAGCGTGTGAACCGGCTTAATGTCGAGCCCTGCGAAGTATTACAACATCCCGTTAACATGTTAACAAATGCCATAGACTTCATTAGCAGATCTCCACCTACCAGGTTGTCGTCTTTGTCTACGCTGGAGTTGTCCCGTTTTAAGATGTAGCGCTTCTGGAAATCATCCGTCTTGTCGTCTTTGATGTGTTCGGAAAACTTCTGATCTGGTCTGCACGCGTCAGGGAACAGAGAGAGAAATCCAAAATGAGACGCGCATCAGGAAAAGTGCGGAGTTTACGGACGCTTTATTCCAATCTCAAATCCCTCATTACTGTAAAACTTTAAAAGGATCGAATGCAAAAGACGCCACACTCGAGGAACGGGGCGAGGTCACTCACATGCGTGTATTGCTGGTTTTGTTGATGATGACACATTTGCCGGTTTGGTCGACGTTGTGGTCTAAGCCGAAGTAAGCGGCGACTCGGTGCAGGAGCATTCGGTGATAGGAGGTCATGGGCGGAAACTTTCTCCTCTGACTCCTGGAACAAACAGCAGCCACATCAATAACTCCGCATTTAAACATGTTGTATGAACTCGGTTGATTATGCAGATTAGAATTAAACCATTAAAACAGAATCCAGAAATATTAAAATGTATGTTTTTTATAGGGCCCTAAAACTTTTAATAAATTGTTAAATTTAATACATTTGATTATTTCAATTTATTCCACATGCATTTTGAATACTAACAAAAAATTAAACCAGAAAAATTGGGATAAAATCGAACATAATTTGAGGAAATAGGGGGTCCTTGTGCCTTCCAGTCCTTTGATTTTCAACAGTAAAATATAAACCGTTGCTTTTTCATTTGGTTCATTAGATTTTTGCGTTTATGTTTTCGTTAACAGTGAGAATTGGACCCTAATCTAAAGTGTGACCACTAAAACCTTTGACCAAATTCAGTTCACACCTTATAAACAAAGCATACTATGTACAGACAAGCAGAAAACCTCCTATAATTCATAAGGAGGAACACTTTCTATGAAGCCTGTATTTATAATGCATCACAAGAGTGTCCTTAAAGCTACACTGTGTGATATTTTCCCCCATCTAGTGGTGAAAAGGTATATGACCATCCAGTGAATATTAGTTTCTGTTCCTCTCAATTCCGATTTAGTTTTAACTCCTACAGTGGCCGATTTAGTCCAAGATTAACATGGCTTCCAGCTCGACCTCGTCCACATTCGACACGGTGCCATCGAGTGTTAAAACGCCAAAGGCGAAGCTTGAATTTACGGGTATGTCCCTCTTTGGCTAATGTACTTTCAAGATGGAGGAGCAACATGGCGACCCGCATTCGAACCCTCACCCGTATGTGTTTTCAATGGCATATTATAAACTTACGAGAATACTTTATTACTTGAAAGAAGTAAATATACATTAATGAGCACATATATTTTAGAAAGAACTAAGTGTTTTTAGCTAAGAATAAACTAAAAAAGTTACACAGTGTAGCTTTAATGTATAATGCCTTATAAACAACCTTATAATAGTGTTGTATCGTCTCATGAATAATCGTAACAACAGTAATAAAACTTACCTACTTATTAGATTTGGAAAAGCCTTTTTAATTTGACCGTTTTTATGAATGTATTGTTCCTTTGTACTTTTCCACACAACTTTGATCTTACCTTTAGGGAAACGTCTTAAAATGCATTAAGAATACCCTTATGATGCTTTATCTGGTGTTATAATGCATTGTACTCTTAAAAGTTAAAACAACAAAAGGGGAAATATTATAATGTATTGTAACTAGGGTTGGGTTGTAACCTTTTTTCTGTACTTTATGGATGTTTACCTCAATAGCTGTAAAGAAACTAAGGATGCACCGAATCCAGGATTCGGCCGAATATTGGGCTTTTTGACGGGGTTCGGTTTCTGCCGAACCTTAGAATTTTTTTCCACCGACCCGAACCCTAGACTCGAACTACGCGCCTCCGCTGGTTGAACGTAAAGACGCCGCCGTTGATTATGGGAACGTGTTTACTAGGTGGACTGTCGAATGCAGGCTGTGAGAAAGTGAAAATGGAACTTGTGAACAGAAAACGTGTTGTTTGCCAGTACTTTCAGTCAAAAGAAGGCAATTCAAGTCGAGCTACATGTTCAATTTGCAATGCCGATTTGTCTCGTGGTGGCAAGGACCATAACAACAGCCAAAACATTAGCGTATGAAACATCTGAAAGAAAGAGTTGTGAATGAGGGAATCTACAGACCGCAGCCAATGCAGCAACTTCAGGTACGGCAAAGGAAGGACAGTCATCCTGGCATAATGTTGCCTATTCTTAATTTAATTTAAATTAAAATAAATTAAAAATACACTGCTGTAGGGATGCTCATTTCGGTACATTTTCCCAACCGACAACCGCTGCTCATTATCCGATTATTAACTGTTAACTGATAAGATTATAATATTGAATTGGCATTAAATAAAAAGACGAGTGTGACCCGTTAAAAAGACTATTTTACCGTGCAATATAAGACACCAGATGCCAGCAAAGACACTTCATCTTTAGGTTTTAACTCTCGGAACTTAGTGGAATGATATTTTTAATGTAGTTTAAGAAATATTAAACATAAAAATAAACATAATTTACATAGAAAATGTGGTACTTTTAGAGGTAAATAAATTCAAAAATACCCCCAAAATAAAAAAAACACCATAAATGGATAGTATAAATTTTATCGAAGACAGTGATATAACATTTATAATAAATAAAAAATTGGATCACACCTGAGACCTCTGTGCCCACATTTGTCCACGAACGAACAATTAAGGGCTGTTATGTGAATAGGGCATGAGGGTTGTTTACTGTGATAATGGGAGTAGGATTCGGTATCGGATTCGGCAGAATCTTAATTTATCCGTATAAGGTTGTTTGTATTATAATGCATTAAAGGGTTAGTTCACCCAAAAATGAAAATTCTTTCATTAATTACTTACCCTACTTACTTATATAGTGATGATGATTTCAAAACACGGCCTCATGAAGCTTCGAAGCGTTATGAATCAGTGAGTCGAATCATGATTCGGATGGCGTGTCAAACCGCCAAACTGCTGAATCGACTCACTGATTCATAACGCTTCGAAGCTTCATGAGGCCGTGTTTTGAAATCGTCATCACTATATAAGTCGTTATTTAGGGTTTTTTTGCGCACAAAAACTATTCTCGCCGATTCATAAAGTTATTGTAGAACCACTGTAGTGAGATGGACTTTGTAACGACGTCTTTAGTGTCTTTTAAGGGTCTTGAGAGTGTAAAGTGCATTGAGCCAATGGAGGCCTTTCAGAACATCAGATTTACACTAAAATATCTTCATTTGTGTTCTGATTATGAACGGAGGTCTGACGGGTGTCGAACGACATGAGGGTAAGTAATTAATGACAGAATTTTCATTTTTGGGTGAACTAACCCTTTAAGAATACCCTTTTGACGCCTCATAAATAAAGGCTTCATAGAAAGTGCTACCGGATGACTCTGACTTACTCGATATTACTGATGAAGTCGAGGATGTCCTGCTCCAGCTTCAGCAGCATCATTCGGTCCCTGTCGATGAACGTCTACATTTAGCCATTCAATATGATTCAAAACAGGAATAAATATAACCAGCACTTTCCACAACAAGGTACAAAACAACAAAAACAAATGTCAAATGTTGAATGACCACCTCTGGAGGAAATATTAGGCATTGGTTGTGGACAGTGATGTCTAACCTGGGGTTGTTCTTCAGTGTGTTCACCAAGAACTCGTGCAGGTCGATGCCAGTGGAGTCCGTGTAATCCTGACTGGAGTCTTCAGAGACAGGAGAACATGTTTAACGCGTGTATTTGTTCAGGGTTCCCACTCTTTTTCAGAAACCATTTTCCCAGTACATTTTAAATTTTACTACGGCGGGAATAAAAGACAAGGATCATGCCAAATATTGCTTTCGAAGTCTTTAAAAGCCGTACAGTTTAATGCCATTACTTAACAATTCAGCATTTTTCAATATGAGCTCTTAATCATACATTATGACTATGGAAGCTTGTTTACACCGTAGAATAGAAAGAAAAGGTAATTGTGACTTTTTATCTCGCTATTCTGACTTTCTCGCAATTGCGAGTTTACATATTTGTGATATAAACGCGAAAATTGTCGCAATTCTTTTTTCCTCAGAATTTGACTTTATAACTTGCAATTGCAGTTTAGATCTCACAATTCGGAGAAAAGAAGTCAGAATTGCAAGAGATAAACTCGCAACTGCGCAAAAAAGTCAATTGTGAAGAAAAGGACTATTACTTGCAATTCTGACTTTATATCAAAACGATGTGATTAGGTAGCAGCTTATGAGTTAACATTTACGGCATACATTTGAGTATTAATAGCAACGGCTGCAAGTGGCAACACAAGACTAAACATCATTATTCAAAATACTACTCATACGCATCAAATTCAGCATTCCTGAACATGTGCTTTCTGCAACTAGCGCTAATTGTTTGGGCCAGCGATAAACTCTTTATACTCGGCTAAAGAAATAACTTTTTTTAAATAATTTTCCCAGACGACAACAAGATTTTCCAGGACATTTTATATTTTCTCTAATTTTCCAGGACTGGAAAATTTGTCATAAATTTTCCAGGTTTTCCAGGACGAGTGGGAACCCTGTTTGTTTCTTTAAAATCTAATCCCACCACACCACGCACCTCTGGACAGCATCTTGCGTGGCATTTTCTCAAGCGTGTTGGCACTTCTGTCTCCATCCTCCTCGTTTGCAGTGAGAGGCGATTCGTCTCTGTCAAACGCCTGGGAGAGTTTAATATGATCTCCATCCTGTGGGGTGAAGATAAACACAACGCTAATGGAGCAGAACAACAACACCACCAATATCTCCATGAAAATAAAGACTTGTGTTTGTGTAACTACCTCAATCATATTTTTAATAAAACCACCAATAATGCAATGCAATTGATGACTTGGCGATGTCTGTTATTAACAATATTCCCATTAATAATCAAACAGCAATACAGACAAGAAAACGAGAAATTGGAATTATTTTAATTATAATGTTTCATTGTAAAATACTTGATTTTTCAAACAAATAATTGACATTAATATTTAACTTTTAGGACATAAATTAGTGCTCAATAAATTAGTTAGCTGTTGTATCATAATTGATCAGCTGAACTCCCTGAAACGTTTTCTTCCGGGAACGAACGCGCCATAATATTCCTCATTATAATAATTCATACGCAGAATAAAGGGGCGGGGCCTGGTTGAGTTAGTCAGTCATGTGTTGAAACTGGCGGTTATGGTAAGGGGCAGGACATTCCCAAACACAATGGAGCACTTCACAACACAATGATCCAGCCGACCAATCAGAGCACATTGTGCTTTTCAGAAGGCGGGGCTTCACGGAGACAGGAACTAAACAGAGCGTTACTGACAGACTCAGAAGTGAGGAGCCGCAACAATGGAGAATATGATCAATAATCAACATTCAAGCAGGCAAAACCTGCTCTAGTAGAGACTAAAACTAAATCAAGACTTTGTCGATAGACTTCGGGATAATAGTAATGATACAAAAGGTAATCTTTAAGTCCAAAAACACCCAAACTTCCACATTGAAAGCTAAAATGCTGACAAATCACAGTCAATCAGAACATACAACGAAGCAACCGATTAAATATCACTCATCGTTTGTTTTTGGCTAATCTTTAGCTATAACAGCTATGATGAGGCTGTTTGTGTGCTTTTAACATCACTGGATTTATTATGCAGTTACAATATTTTAACTAGTTAATAAATTATTTTCAGTTTAACGTTAAAAATATTAAACGCAATTAACGTGTCTGTGAATGACCTGACTATGACACACACACACACACACACTCAGAAAGACAGAAGAGAACGCGTGTCTGTGAATGACCTGACTATGACACATACACACACACACACACACTCAGAAAGACAGAAGAGAACACGCTGTCTGTGAATGTCCTGACTATGACACACACACACACACACACACACACACACACTCAGAAAGACATAAGAGAACACCTGTCTGTGAATGTCCTGACTATGACACACACACACAACGCTCAGAAAGACAGAAGAGAACACGCTGTCTGTGAATGACCTGACTATGACACACACACACACACACACACACACACACACACACACACACACACACACACACACACACACACACACACACTTAGAAAGACAGAAGAGAACTTGCTGTCTGTGAATGACCTGACTATGACACACACACACAGACTCAGAAAGACAGAAGAGAACGCGTGTCTGTGAATGACCTGACTATGACACACACACACACACAACGCTCAGAAAGACAGAAGAGAACGCGTGTCTGTGAATGACCTGACTATGACACACACACACACACACACACTCAGAAAGACAGAAGAGAACGCGTGTCTGTGAATGACCTGACTATGACACACACACACACACACACACTCAGAAAGACAGAAGAGAACTTGCTGTCTGTGAATGACCTGACTATGACACACACACACAGACTCAGAAAGACAGAAGAGAACGCGTGTCTGTGAATGACCTGACTATGACACACACACACACACAACGCTCAGAAAGACAGAAGAGAACGCGTGTCTGTGAATGACCTGACTATGACACACACACACACACACACACTCAGAAAGACAGAAGAGAACTTGCTGTCTGTGAATGACCTGACTATGACACACACACACAGACTCAGAAAGACAGAAGAGAACGCGTGTCTGTGAATGACCTGACTATGACACACACACACACACAACGCTCAGAAAGACAGAAGAGAACGCGTGTCTGTGAATGACCTGACTATGACACACACACACACACACACACACACACACACACTTAGAAAGACAGAAGAGAACGCGTGTCTGTGAATGACCTGACTATGACACACACACAACGCTCAGAAAGACAGAAGAGAACGCGTGTCTGTGAATGACCTGACTATGACACACACACACACACACACACACTTAGAAAGACAGAAGAGAACGCGTGTCTGTGAATGACCTGACTATGACACACACACACACACACTCAGAAAGACAGAAGAGAACTTGCTGTCTGTGAATGACCTGACTATGACACACACACACAGACTCAGAAAGACAGAAGAGAACGCGTGTCTGTGAATGACCTGACTATGACACACACACACACACACAACGCTCAGAAAGACAGAAGAGAACGCGTGTCTGTGAATGACCTGACTATGACACACACACACACACACACACACACACACACACACACAACGCTCAGAAAGACAGAAGAGAACGCGTGTCTGTGAATGACCTGACTATGACACACACACACACACACACACACTTAGAAAGACAGAAGAGAACGCGTGTCTGTGAATGACCTGACTATGACACACACACACACACACACACACACACAACGCTCAGAAAGACAGAAGAGAACGCGTGTCTGTGAATGACCTGACTATGACACACACACACACACACACACACTTAGAAAGACAGAAGAGAACGCGTGTCTGTGAATGACCTGACTATGACACACACACACACACACACACACACAACGCTCAGAAAGACAGAAGAGAACGCGTGTCTGTGAATGACCTGACTATGACACACACACGCACACGCGCACACACAACGCTCAGAAAGACCAGAATCGAATTCTCTTTCACGCTTGAACAAACAATTACACAGAATTATGCCAAAATGCCCATTTTGTGGAGTATTCTCATAAGAGCATCTTAAGTGAGTTAAATAACGTCTTAAATGAACTTAAAGAGTTAGATGAGATGTGTGTGTGACAGCGCGTCAGATCCGCGTCATGTTCAGATCTTAAAGTGACAGCATCACTAATGATGTCTGTCATTAATGTTCATCACAGAACAAAGGGAACCGAGAAAACTGTAGCTTTAATAAGGATTCATCTATATTTAATGTATTATTTATGCAGTGCAGACTTATGATAACTATTAAATTACTTTATATTGATCATATATGAAGGCCACAGGTAAATATTACATTTATTATAATGGGTTTATGTGCGACTTAAATTAAAAGATTTTATTTTTTTAAAGCCTAATAAATATTGAAATTGATATCTTTCAATTATACTGTAATGTTTAATAGAGGCATCAGTATCAGTGATTCTGGCCTTCATTCATAAAAATATGCCTTTCTACATTAATTTGGAGAGCAACTGAAATTATTACAATATAAAACTATTAAAAATGCTCATGTTTTTAATCGTGATTAATTACAGAACAAATGTGCGTGTAAGTGAATTATTCAGTGTTAATTTAATGACGAATAATTTTCGTCAACAAACTTTTTTCACTGATGAAAACGAGACGATAACTAAATAAAAACTAGTGTTGGATCAACTGTCATTTTCGTCAACTTTACGATGTTTATATAGTAATATGTTTTAGACGGTTGTAACAGTGCATATTTTATCTCCCTCATCTGAACTTGAAGCATCCTGCAACTGCAACAGTAAGGCGCATTTCAAAATAAGAGTCCTGGTGTATTTCGAGCTTGTTTATAATTAAAAGTCACGCATTATATATTCGTTTTTGCTTACACAATAAACTGTATTTAACTTCATTCCCATTTAAATCATAGTCAGGAGGAAAGACCAGTATTTGACACATATTCAATAAAGTATCAGGGTTATAATAGTTCACTAAAACCATTAGAAAATGAAGCTTGAATGAACGGACGCATATCGTTGCCACTATTGAACAGTGTGCATTGCTTGACTATTTTTTATTCGTTACGTTTAAAAGTGGACATTTCAAGCTTTATATACATATTTCTCATGTTTGTGAGACGAGTATCTGCTGAGTTTTGGTTTATTCAAGCTCCAGTTCATGTGTAAAGCATGTGATCGCTCCCGCGATTATTGTCTGCTATAGTTTATTTGCTACTTATTTATTAAATCCAGGCAATTATCTGATTAAACGTTGATTAAAATTAAGATACAATTTATACAAAACGAAATTCCCATTAAAGAAAGGCTTTCTAAGCAAAATCATACAAAATTTAGTTCAAAATTATTTCTGACTTTCTGTCTTCTGACATATTGCGCATATTTTCACTTTTCATAAT
>NC_137103.1:55049985-55109985 GCF_949357685.1 Gobio gobio | reverse complement strand
CTTCAGATAAAAACATTCACAGTTATTTTAGAGCTCCTTGGATTATTTTTCATCATCCATTTCATAAAATGTTATTACAGATTAATAAACTGTATGTAAAAGTATTTAATTTACAAGTGTCATGCTTGTGCTTTGACATCATTACTGCTTTATTTATTCAGAAAAAGAAGAAACTTCTATTTATTTGTGTATTCTACTTTTCATTTTATTACTGTAACAACAGCACCTCCACTAAATCAGCTATATATAACATTAATTATATAACATATATATATAATCATATAACAGGCTGCTGCGTGCGCTATAGAGTGGGGAGACGTGATTGTGCTTGTTTTAGGCAAGTTTTGTTGTGAAAACCTGGCAATCCTGCGTTGATTCACAAATTCAAGGCAGCATTTAAAAACTGACAATATAAATCCCCATACATGCAAAGCATGTGCTTGTTTTCACTTGAAGAATGACGTGATCTTATCGCTATAGAACTCCTTGCACACTTGAGTTATTGCAGGCGCATATCAACACGTTATCATATCGGCATAATTATTTTTATATTTCGGCCAATGCCGATTTTTATATTTTAAGCATTTATCGGCCGATTCCGATGTCGTGCCAATAATATCGTGCATCCCTACTTTTTTTCATCAATATTTATGTTTATAACTGTAAGGATATGAGATATGACATCACCTGCGTGTCCGTCCCGTCGTCGCTGCAGTTCTCCTGGTGCTGTTGGGTTTGGGTCCGGCTCTGAGACGCTTCCAGGTGCAGGTCGGCTGCGGGCGAGGGGTTTTCGTCCAGAGCTCTCATGGTCTCGCTGACAGTATCAGACATCCTCATCAGACACGGCTATTTGGAGCGTCTACCAAGAGCCTGCAACCTAAAACACAAGCTTGAATTATTATTCTTTTTCTAAAAACTAAATCTCTAATCGCATCTGTGGCTCGAGCTGTGCGTCATTAAGCACTGCCGTTCAAACGTTCTGGTTCGGTAGGATTTTTAATGTTTTTAGAAGACGTCTCTTCTGCTCATCAAGACTGCATTTATTTTATTAAAAATACACAGAAAAAATATGTGAAATGTGAAATATTATTAAAATGTAAAATCATTGTTTTCTTTGTGAATTTATAGTCAAGTGTAATTTATTCCTGTGATCAAAGCTGAATTCATCATCATTACTCCTTCAGTGTCATCCATCTATCTATCTATCTATCTATCTATCTATCTATCTATCTATCTATCTATCTATCTATCTATCTATCTATCTATCTATCTATCTATCTATCTATCTATCTATCTATCTATCTATCTATCTATCTATCTATCTATCTATCTATCTATCTATCTATCTATCTATCTATCTATCTATCTATCTATCTATCTATCTATCTATCTATCTATCTATCTATCTATCTATCTATCCATCCATCCATCTATCTATCTATCTATCTATCTATCTATCTATCTATCTGTCTGTCTGTCTGTCTGTCTGTCTGTCTGTCTGTCTGTCTGTCATTCTATCTATCTATCTATCTATCTATCTATCTATCTGTCTATCTGTCTATCTGTCTGTCTGTCTGTCTGTCTGTCATTCTATCTATCTATCTATCTATCTATCTATCTATCTATCTATCTATCTATCTATCTATCTATCTATCTATCTATCTATCTATCTATCTATCTATCTATCTATCTATCTATCTGTCTATCTGTCTATCTGTCTTTTTTTTTTGACAAGTGTATATTTTTACATTTATAATTTTCAAAATTTAAATACATATTTAAATATATATATATATAATTATTAACTTAATATTATATATAAAAATGTTTGACAGAAGTGGCCAATTGTTACAAATTAAATAAAATATATAAATATAAATACAATTATTATATTAAAAAAAAAAATAATAATAATAATAATATTATATATATATATATATATATATATATATATATATATATATATATATATATATATAATTATTAACTTAATATTATATATAAAAATGTTTGACAGAAGTGGCCAATTGTTACAAATTAAATAAAATATATAAATATAAATACAATTATTATATTAAAAAAAATAATAATAATAATAATAATAATAATAATATTATATATATATATATATATATATATATATATATATATATATATATATATATATATATATATATATATATATATATATATATATATATATATATATATATATATATATATATATATATATATATAATTTTATATTATATTATATATTATATAAATATTATATAATTAATTCACTTAATATTATATATACAAATATTTGACAGAAGTGGCCAATTGTTACAAATAATAAATATATACATATAAATACAATTATTCCACAAAAAATCTCTAATATAAAGGATATATATTTATATTAATATTATACATACATATAATATATTAATTAAAAAGTAAACAATTTAAATATAAATATTTATATTTATTTACTGTACACACACACACACACACACACACACACACACACACACACACACACACACACACACACACACACACACGCACACACACGCGCATATACACTATTTGAACTTTCTATTCATCAAAGAATCCTAAAAAAAAAGATTTTTACACAACTTTTTTTAACCCTGATAATATTCATAAATGTTTGTTGAGCATTAAGTCCTCATATGCGAATGATTTGTGAAGGATCATGTGACACTGAATACTGGTGTAATGATGATAAATTCAGCTTTGATCACAGGAATAAATTACACTTGACTATATATTCACATCGAAATCACAAGATTTCACAATATTATTATTTTTTGTATTTTTAATAGAATAAATGGAGCCGTGGTGAGCATAAGAGACATCGTTTGAATGGCAGTGTATAAATCTCAAGCGTTAGTGCTTTTCACGATTTAACTACCGCATGTATTCGCTGCAAATCAGTCGAAATGAGCATAAAAAGCATGAATTTATATATATGTATATTTAAATGCATGACGTCGTTGAGTTCTCTAGGGAGACGGTGTGCATGAGTGCCGTTCCCCAAACCAATTAACCTCTAAAACTACGAGCCGAGGGTCTTGCACAAGAATCTGAAGAGCAAAATGAGTTAATGAGAATAACACCAATCTCAGACTTTCATTAACACGTCAGCGCAGAGTGAGATTTCTAACACGCGCTGCGGTCCAAAACCCCACCGAGACGCGCGGAGAGACAACACCTCATCCAGATGGCTGAGAAACCTGCGAATGCAGTCGGCGTTAGCGTAAAACTGCACTTCAAACATCCACCTAAAGAGCGACCAGGACGTTTGAATCATAATGACATTACTTTTGATAAACTACATACCAAATAAATAAAAAAAGACTTCTATAGACCAGCAGAAAGCCGTCTTCGTCATACATATCCTGGCATTTTAAAACACACACACACACAGATGCAGTCGGCGTTAGCGTCAAACATCTACCTAAAGAGCGACCAGGACGTTTGAATCATAAATGACTTATTACTTATAATAAAATACTTACTAAATAAATAAAAAGAGAGCTCGTTGTGTATATCCTGGCATTTTAAAACACACACAGAAAAGCCGTTTTTTATTTTAAAACGTCATTACATTTAAAAATAGTATGAATTATTTGGAATTGCGTAAATATGCGCGTTGCTTAAAATCAACTGTGCACCAGTGGAATAATATATATTTTTAAACTTTTCTATAATCCATTACAGTATTTTTAGTACTTGTACATACGCTCATCTCTATATACCCTATTCATGTATTCTTATTTCTGTGCCATAGTTATTATAATGATTAATAATAGATAGTTAGCTAATCTGTGTGCTTTGCATATGTGCATTTCTGAAATGCATAACACGTACAAATCAATTTAAATCGTAATGTAGATGCATTTTCTGTGAAGCTGCTTTGAAACGATATGTATCGTGAAAAGTGCTAAACAAATAAATTTGAATTGAATATGCAAATTTCAAAAAGACGCATTAAGGATTAATTTAACATCGATCATGCATTAGTTTTCAGCATTAGACCAGCTCAAATATTAGTGTTTGATTACAGTAATGCAGGAAAAATTAAAATCACACTTTATTAGCATTGCTTATTTTTGTAACGCCATCCCAGCTTCTGTGTCTAAAGAAACTATATCAGGTTTTTAAAATCAATTTTAGCTAAAAACGCTCAAAACTATAATTGGTTTAACTTCATTTAAAAGCCTATGCATGATGACAGGCATCCATAAAGTCGATTATTTCTCTTTATAAGTAACTGTAACGAAGGTGCATTATAATATTTGCAGATTCCTAAATCTGCTCTTATGCATTATGCATCCCAGCTTCTGTGTCTAGAGAAACTATATCAGGTTTTTAAAAGCAATTTTAGCTAAAAACGCTCAAAACTATAATCGGTTTAACTTCATTTAAAAGCCTAGTCATTCATAAAGTAGATTATTTTTTTTGTAAGTAACTGTAACGAAGGTGCATTATAATATTTGCAGATTCCTAAATCTGCTCTTATGCATTATGCATCCCAGCTTCTGTGTCTAAAGAAACTATATAAGGTTTTTAAAAGCAATTTTAGCTAAAAACGCTCAAAACTATAATTGGTTAAACTTCATTTAAAAGCCTATGCATGATGACAGGCATTCATAAAGTAGATTATTTCTCTTTATAAGTAACTGTAACGAAGGTGCATTATAATATTTGCAGATTCCTAAATATTTATAACCATTTAATGCATTAGAAATAATGATAAAACTAGGGTTAAACATAATAAAACATGCTTCAGGGATAGATAGCGTGTTGGTGGATCTATTCCTTACACTAAAGACGTGTGTGCTTTGTCGAAAGAAAGAGCTTTCCAGCTTTTACCCGATGGCGGCCTGTTGACGTCGCCCTGGCGTGAAGACCGTACCCTCGTCCGTTTGGGTGGCGCTGTGGAGCGTGTTGTGGCACGAGTTGAGGCGGCGGCCCATGTCCTCTTCACCAGAACCACAGCCAGATCACACCAGCGCCGGCCGCCCACCAGGCTCTCATGTCCTTCAGGAACCTGCAAACACAGAACCACGACGGGTCAGAGCATGAACATGGCGCTTTAATGAGTCGATTTATAATGCAAAAACGCACCAGAGGATCATTTGATGTATATGTATATGAAAGGCATTCATTCATTCTCTTTATAAGTAACTGTAACGAAGGTGCATTATAATATTTGCAGATTCCTAAATCTAATGCATTATAATTATTTAATGCATCCCAGCTTCTGTGTCTAAAGAAACTATATCAGGTTTTTAAAATCAATTTTAGCTGAAAACGCTCAAAACTATAATTGGTTTAACTTCATTTAAAAGCCTATGCATGATGACAGGCATCCATAAAGTTGATTATTTCTCTTTATAAGTAATTGTAACGAAGGTGCATTATAATATTTGCAGATTCCTAAATCTGCTCTCATGCAAAAACGGACCAGAGGATCATTTGATGTATATGTATATGAAAGGCATTCATAAAGTTGATTATTTCTCTTTATAAGTAACTGTAACGAAGGTGCATTATAATATTTGCAGATTCCTAAATCTAATGCATTATAATTATTTAATGCATCCCAGCTTCTGTGTCTAAAGAAACTATATCAGGTTTTTAAAATAAATTTTAGCTAAAAACGCTCAAAACTATAATTGGTTTAACTTCATTTAAAAGCCTATGCATGATGAAAGGCATCCATAAAGTCGATTATTTCTCTTTATAAGTAACTGTAACGAAGGTGCATTATAATATTTGCAGATTCCTAAATCTGCTCTCATGCAAAAACGGACCAGAGGATCATTTAACAAGAGATGCACTCTGACCTTTAGCGACGTAAAGGACATTTTTACACAAACGGTTGGCGGGACAGAGCGCTGACAACGCAGCGCATTTATCAGCCTAATGCGGCCGCTGCTGCATTATTTAAGAGGCTGATGGCCGCCGCTGATTGATATTCATGAGATCTGAAGCCTCAGGGTGTGAGTGTTGTCACTACACACACACACACACACACACACAGAGAGAGAGAGACAATCAGGTTGCACAAGGTAGCTGTCAAATCACTGCGCCACATGTGGGATACACTCGCAAACATAAATTCTCCCATATTCCCTTATAAACACGCCAAAGAGAAACAGCTTGTTCTCTTATCCGCACCGGACGCCAGAATCCCGGATGCCCAGCAAAGATGGAGCCTCGACAGGGGACAAAGGAGGAAAGGGACGCGTGCCAGGATCTGGTGACAGCACGGACACTTCAAAACGAGGACAGAGAGCACAAACACAGAGTTTAAAACATGATTTTTCCATTAAAGTCCAGCGCTAACAGGCCCCGTGTGTAGCAGACAGAAACGATGTTTGACAGGAGAAATGAAACGGGAAAGAGAAATACACAGTTTGATGGCGCGATCAATCCGAACTCTCTAAATGAGACATAGGTGCAGCTGTCAGACATGTATTGATTTCGTCGGCGTAGACAAATGAGCTGTTTGTTCTGCATGCCGTTCGTGAAACGAGACGAGCGCTGGTGTTCTCAGCCACCTGAAAAACTCAGAATTAATCAGTAATCATTTATACACTTATAATAAGCCGTCATACGTTCATAACCACGGCGTACTTATTAATACAAGCCCCATATGCGCTTCATTAGCCAATCATGCTTAGATGATTGCTTAAAAATACAGTGTAAAAGTTGATTATTATTATCATTAAAGAACTGAGTCTCTCATTATACATTTAAAAATGAAAAGATTGTTTCAAAGCAGCTTTGCAGTGATGCAAACTTCATCAAATATGAGATTTTTCAGCTTCAGAATCGATCGGAGAGCGATCAAACGCCTCCATCTGCTCAATTACACCGAACAAAGCCCATCTTCCACAGACAGAGGAAATCACAGCACAAAAAGCCAAACTTCATGATGGTTGCACCAGCACATGAATGTCCTCACCTCACCCGACCAGCTCAGCACAACCACAGCAAACCAGCTCTCATTTCGCACATCCACCTTTATCCAAAGGAAGAATATTCAACCCCTGGAACAGTTTGCAATGCATTTGCAAAGTTTCTAACAACTAAATTCGCCTTTGTTACCTGCAACACTCACCTGACACATGTTCGCTGTCATTATTTCCATCGGTCAGAGGGTTAGTTTCCATAGTACCAGCGGCTCCCCAAAGCGCCTCCTCCACCTCCTCCTCCACCTCCACCTCCTCCTCTCTGTGGCTCAGTCTGCAGTGAGAGCTCCTCCGCGTGCGTCTAACTGCTGGAGCCCATGGCTGAGACTCTCGCCCGAAGCCTCAGAGACAGCGGCAAATCAACGGCTGGCCGACGTGATGTCAGCAGCTCTCAGCCAATCAGAGCGCACGGATGCGTTCGCGGCACGTCACTGGCTAAATTGAGCTCTTCATTAGCCAAACAGCCAAGCCTGAGGTGTCAGGGGGAGACGTGGGTGGTGTACCTTCACCCCCAACCCCAAAAATACACCCGGAGAGCGTTGGGACTGGGAGGGTTGGTGGTCTACGGAGGCCGGGTCGCACGCCAGCTCCATTTCAAGAGGGTTTAATCAATAATTGTAGGGTGCTTTTCAATTGCCGTTTGCATACGGACAGTCATTACAACTAGCGCTGTTCAATTAAACGGGGCACAAACGCCACCAAATATTTCAAATGCACAAGTCGACCTTCATTTCTACAGCGCTTTATACAATACAGATCATTTCAAAGCAGCGTAATAAACAGATGCAAACTTCATCCAAAAAAAGAGAAAAATGCCAATTCTGCAGCTCTAAACAGTAAACAGACATTAGCGCAGTTCAGTTTAATGTTGATTCAGTTCTGTTCAGAAATGGACCGGCAAGTGACCGGAATCGGACGATTTTTTCCACGTGATTGGCCTGTATTGGTGACCGATTGTTCCGTCTCACGTCTTACCGATTTTCTAGTAAGTAGGACGATTATGACAAAAATCATAATTGTCGATTATTCCCTTGAAATTGTAATTTTCACATTTCCGGGTTTCTCAGAGCCGAAGTCGTCATAGTTGGGTTAAATATTATAGCTGTGAATGAGAGAATAAATTAAATATTTTTTCGTGTGCCCATTTGCTTGCATAGTAGGGATGGCTCGATACCACAATTTAGTCTTCGGTACGGTACCACAATCTAATACCGAAGTACCGATATTAAATCGATACCATACAGGGTCTGAATTTTGATGCGGGTATTGCGCATAATTTTACTCACTCTCGCAAGTTTTGGGTTTATGAAGCGGGAAATTACCGCAAATGTTCATTATTAAATTAATCAACAAAGATTGTCACATCAATCAGTCATTTGGAAACTTTTTTGTAAGTAATTTCAGCATTACACCTCATCGCACCTGCACTATAAAAGCAATTTGCGCGCTCAGATTCAACACTTGCGGAACAACTGACGGAAATCCCTGCCCACGTCTTTTTAAACCTCGCCAATTTGAACATGCAAGCGATTTTATAGCATTTCGTAACACATATGGGATGAGAGCTCTTTAAGAGAGTTTTCTTTCCGCTCATGCCAACAACAAACACACACACACACGCCTAAAGAGCTTGTGCATTCCAAATTAAGTTGTTTTTCCTCAGTCAAATACACACAAAATTATGTCAAAAATGTCATCTTTAGTGAGTAGTTACATAAACACAGTTGGTTATGTCTTTCGCGGATGTAAATAGTGTAACAGTATGCGTGCAAATATTATGAGGTCTAAACATCTCTGGTTGAAACGAACGCTGGAGATTTCTTTATATTTAAACAATACGATCTTATGTATGTGCGTTAATCAGTGTTAAAAGAAAAATGTCTAAATTAGATCGTTAGAATGATGCACTCACCTGTCGATCTCTTAATGTCTTACAAGACAGGAATTAAGTGACGATGCTTGGCAAGGTTTGATGGTTCTTCAGCAGTTTTATAAGCAAAGTAATTCCAAATTTCACGTCTACTCTCTTTATTAATGAGCTTTGTGCGTGTTGAGTGAGATTCAACTGCTGTATTCATCTTGTTCTGTTGCCACATTTGCCGGTTTCACGTCAGTTTGGGTAGCGCGCTGCCACCTAGCGGTGAACTTAGGAACAGCAGCATATACCGAAATGAGCAAAATCATGATATCGTACCGTTTTAAATAAAATATATACCGGTATTTTTCCAGTACCGGTATACCGCGCATCCCTATTGCATAGCAAAAGAAAAACGCCATAGTAGTGATTATACAACTTTCAAAAAGAGGGAAAAAATAGAGTGAGATTAACGGCAGTGAAAAGAGAGAAATGTGTTCATTTTTACCATCACTCCCATAGACGCTATTACTAAACACCCTCACAGCAGCGGTAACTTTTTTATTGCAATTTAATGCGAAAGTAATAAAATACAAAGTATTAGTGTTATAAATGTACTTTATTTTGTATTTTTATGAAAATACAAAAAATGTTGCAGGATTTACGATATTGATGACCGTTAAAACACATCATCCCAGTCTGTGAAAAGGGTCTATTGCGATCATTAATAGTGATGCACCGATCATGATTTTACATGGCCGACCAGGTCAACCGGTGCATCCCTAATTATTAATTACGATTATTCTATAGCATTAAGCCTCCAAAGTCAAATATACATTGGTTTGGTTTCATTAAATATAAAAAGTAAAAATATACATGGTATTATAATGTTATACAAATAAAATGTTATACATATAATGTTATATAAAATAAAAACAATGGCGGAAAAAAAACTTAAGATAACCTGTAGAAAGATACACATTAAGTACACAAAATAATATAAGTGGACTTTTTTTTTGTAATTGCGATTACATTTTATTGAACGATTACATAATTGTGGCATCCGTAATTGTAATCATGATTACAAATTCGATTAATTGTGCAGCCCTACTAGTAAGGTCTCTTCTCTCTGAGCGTGAAGTGACACACATGCTTCCTTTCACTCACTCTTCTTGTTTGCTCGTTAAATAACGCTTGTATTGTGCATAATTTGACTAATTCCCACAGGTTTCGCGCTCACACTGAAAGTGTACGCACCACATAAAGCCGCCTCTCAAACAGCTTGTAAGTCGCAAGTCCCAAAATGAGTGGCTTAAAACGGTCAAATACATACGAAATTAGGGGTGTCAAAATTAATCGTTTCTTCAATGCAGACGAGGACGATTTGGTATCGGTTCAGTAATAGACCATTACCGATTATTATAACATACCGATTATTATAACGTACCGTGCGTTGTCGCGGTAGCACACAATGGCAGAGGGCGGGGAGATGTGAGTGCGAGTAATTAAAATGCTCCAACTACTTTAAAAGACGACATCTGGGCACATTTCGGCTTTTATGAACAACCTGGTAAGCACGACCTGGAGAACACACACACACGCGCTGTGTGTAAATCAAAGCTATCGGATTTATCAAAGCGATTTCATTTACACTTGGCCACATAAATGTAGCCTATCTCCGCAAAACGGATATAAATCCGATCTTCAATTCCCGCACTATATGCAGATTTAGTGGAGTTCACGTCACCGAAAACAACAGATATGAGCTGCATTTTATTCATCATCAGATCATTTCAAAATCAAAGACCGCAATATGAGCGAGCGCAGCAACGGCACTAGTAAGATCATTCGGTTTCTTTACTTTTAATGTAGACGATTGTACGTTGAGCACCTGCGACTTTACTTTCAGTAGTTTGTGCGTTAGCTTGATGAAGAGATACGCAGCTGCCCATCTGTGGTGATGCGTGCTTCTGTAGCGTTGCTATAGCGCTGCTATAACATAGCCCATAACACACTCTCACACGTAAATTTTTTTTGCATTGTTGCGAGGAGTAAAATGTACATATGTGGTTTCAACAACCAGATGCATTTAGACTTTGGTTTTGACTGTATCGAGCGCAGACCACCTCCTCAAGTGGCTTTTTAGTGTTGTGTGTATTTGTTCTAAACGCTCCGGTTGTCTTCTGTGCCCAGACTTGAGTTTTGTTTGACACATTCAAGAAGCGTGTTTTCTTTGAGCAGGTCAAATTAAAGGTTCAGTTCATATAACCGACTGACAAAATTGCATGAGGATGCAGTGCATTGTGATATCGAATAAAACCGAATCGATGGCATGATAAATCGCAATCAAACCGAACTTTTGAGATGTCAAAATGCCCGTATTAAGTTAGTTCTGGCATGTTGTGTAACCGTATATTGTATCCGTGCATGAACTCTTAAAGTGACAGCAGCCTAATATTCTAACTGTGCGTTCACACTAGGGCTGGGCGATATATCGCATGACATTGTTAGGCGCATCTCGTCAGTAAAGCCGGTTCCTTGATTAGTAGTAAATCGCCATCATCTGCTTTCAGATAGCGCGGCATTTACTACACAGAGCCGTAGTTCACTGACAAGCTGAGCCATATCGCATTAATTATCGCAGGCGATTCGTCCGTGATAATTAATGCGATATGGCTCAGCTTGTCAGTGAACTACGGCTCTGTGTAGTAAATGCCGCTCTATCTGAAAGCAGGTGATGGCGATTTACTACTAATCAAGGAACCGGCTTTACTGACGAGATGCGCCTAACAATGTCATGCGATATATCGCCCAGCCCTAGTTCACACTTCGTCAAACTTCGCTCCGGCCGCCCTGCCATCGACGCTGTAGAAATATTCGTGGACGCACTTCCGCTCTGACGTTGATCAAAGGTCTTTTTTAAACTGTATTTAAAGGGGCCAAAGCAAACAATCATATTGATCGGCATTTGTGCTGACTGACCACAGGTAGGGTATAACCGTATAATAGGGCAGTGCGATATTGAAGAAAAATGCGATATCCTTGTTAAATAATGCGATATTCTATATGCGATACGATATTGTTTTAAGTGTGTCAAATCTATTTCTTTCCCCAACTGATATCCTTCACTTAAAGCATAACCAACTGTGTTTACATGAATACTCATCAAGACATTTTGACATAACTGTGTGTGTGTATTTGACAGTTTGAGTGTGTAACAAGACACGAAAAAAAGAACGGCTTGTGCGCACGTTTCGGTGTGTGTGTCAGACAGCACGAGACTGCAAGGAGTTGTTTTTCGCAAGTTATTGCGTTTAATAACTCTTTTTAACGTCAAGCAAGTCACATTAGTAACAGTCGTGTGCCTAGTCTATTCTCTGCTATATGCGTCAACCTAAAACGTTCACTTTTCACAATGTTGAAGTAGCCTATTAAAATCATTCAGATATTGCGTGCCATTGCGATATGCATATTGCGATATGTACATTTGCGAAATTTCGATAATTTCTATATATTTCGCAACCCTACCGTATAAGATAACCTCATGAAATCATTTAAATGTGAAAGTAAAAAAAAAAAAAAACAGATCGATTGAAAGCACTTAACATGTTTGCTAACAAAATAAACCAATTAAAAGCCATTTGTGTGGTGTGGCTTGTGTTCATGGTTAAGTGCTAGTCTAATTTCAACATGCTGTTTATAGGAGACGTTTGCTAGCCGTGGTCTTTAATTAACATTAATTTGTGTACAGCCTACATTACAATAACTGTCCTGGGTGAAGTGCAGCATTATTGCAAGTGGTCAAATCTGTGTTGTTTTGAGCAAATTAATTGCATTCCCGCTGAAAAACAAGCGTTCTGCAGTGTTAATTTCGTTGACGAATAATTTGTGTCATCATTTTCATCAACGACCTTTTTTCACTGACGAAAACTAAATAAAAACTAGTGTTGGATGACAAAAACTATGACGAAAACTTACTGTCATTTTCGTCAACAAATAAAAACGAGATGAAAATGTTAGGGAGGGACGATTAGGGAAGAGATCACAATCTCACAATCAATGAATAACACACATTTATGCCAGGCAATTTTTTATGAACTAATGCTGAGGAATAATGACAATGTTTACTTTACGATGTTTATATAGTAATATGTTTTAGACGGTTGTTACAAAGCATATTTTATCTCCTGAACTTGAATGAGCTCCTGCAACTGCAATAGAGGCGCAGACATTTCAAAATAAGAGTCCTGGTGTATTTCCAGCTTGTCTATAATTAAAAGTCACGCACTATATATTCATTTTTGCTTACACAATAAACTATATTTAATTTAATTCCCATTTAATTCATAGTCAGGAGGAAAGACCAGTATTTGACACATATTCAATAAAGTATCAGGGTTATTATAGTTAACTAAAACCATTAAAAAATATCTTCATTATTTTAAATTAAATAAATGTTAACTGAAATTTCAAAAATAACGTATTTGAAGCTTTAGCTTAACCTGATATGGCCTACTAACTAAAACAGAAATACCAAGTTATAAAAAGTATATGTTTTTAAAAAACAAACAAAAAAGTGAATTGAGCTCTTTCGTGTATTTTTAATGTCAAAAACAAAATGATGTCACAATGAGAGTTCAAGTGACAGTCGGTTATGTAACGCTTAAATGCTTAATGTATTACAATTTAACTAAACTCATTAGATTTTAGGAGACAATCTACTGTAGATTTAGTCGACTAAAACTAAAAACAATTCAGGTGACTAAAATATGACTAAAACTAAATGGCATTTCAGTCAAAAGACTATGACTAAAACCACATCAAAATTTGCTGTCAAAATTAACACTGCTTCTGGAGCGAAAATGTTGCCTATAAATTATGTTGCGCGCCTTCTTATCGAACCCGCCACAGCAATGATCAACCTCTCCTACATTTTTAGCTTGGGAAGTTTACAGGACTGCGTTCATCGGAATCATCTCAAGCGAAGCACTTCTACATTCCCATTGGTTGCCACCCAGTTGCCACTGAACCGCGTCATAGCTCATTACCATAAAGTTGAGCTGATTTCAACGCTCCTCGACGCACAAATCGTTCAAGCCGCGCCGCTTTCGCCGCATCGTTCAGACTGTCAGTTAAAATCCGATTATATACGTGTAATCCTTTGTGCTGTTGTTTGCCATTTGTTCTTATTTTATTACTGACGTTTTACTTGTGGTTTATGAAAATAAAAGTAGATTTTTGTTTGTATGCTGTCAATTACAGACATAAATCGCAGGTCACACTTACAAAAAATGCAAAAATGGTCAATTATGAAACCAATCTGATTCAGCTCTACTGGAGTGTCATTATTCAACTCGATTCAGGGTTTGCTCTCGTCTGTCAGTGCAAAAATATGAATGAATATTAATTGATTTTTATTAAAAATCCACAAGCACAAACAAAACCCAGCTGTTAACATAACATTAGGACATGCATTTAAACAGAGCGCTTGATTTTAACTACAGAGGTCATTTTAAATAACTGATGCACAACATTTTTAGAGAAGGTAATAACGCCACTAAAAAAAAAAAAACGGTGGTTAGTTACACCATCTGAAGAGAGCTTGCAGTAATTTACATATAATTAAACCAAAATTCTCACATCTTTACACTTCCACTGCTCTGAAATAATTGCACCGCTGACAAATCTTCACCCCATAATCAATTTATTTCAATTGTGCGTGTGTGAACGGTTACTCAACGAGAGGAGATGAAGATTTGCTCCGGACACGCGTGTGTCTCTCAGACAATTACAGCAGCTGCAGCATTACATGGATGCACTAATATCTATTTTCAATGAAGCGTCGCAGGAAAGCGTGCGTTCACTGAATGCTGTTACATTAGTCCTCAGAAAACAAGAACGCGCTGGGATTGCGACGAGTAATAACGCGGTAGCACATAATATCTGAATAATGAGGAGATGATGAGAAACTGTATTTCTGCACCGTTTTATTGACAAACGTGAGCAAATAGCCGCAAGTCTCACAATAAAAATCGCCTGTGACGTGTTAATATTTGATGATTTCTCCTGAAAGCGCGCACACGCTCCATCTTAGGTTTTGAGTTGTGTGTGTGTGTGTGATTGCTCAAAGGAACAATGAGGTGCTGAAAACACGACCCAAATTGACACGCGTGTCATTGAGCTGCAGCGCAGGTTTATTACCCGTGTTCAGGTGGTGCAGTCAGATTGACAGGCGGAGGTGCGAGCGATGTGTGAGTGGGCGAGAAGCGTCAACACATCAGGGCGCGCGGGTGGAGCTGCTGCCAACAACTGTGGTGTGACCTTCCCAAAAAAAACCCTGAGCCAACATCACAGCATGGCGAGTACGCCGCTCTCTCTCTCGTCTTCAAGACTGACGAGGGCTTGTGTCACTAAATGGGACGTTTCTCAACACATTAGCCTACAAGATTGGGCAGTTCGAGAGGAGGAACGTCTCCACGTGCAAAGCTACACAGAGAGGATAATGGGAAACACACACTCGATGGCACTGCACCTGCAGCAGACTCACCGCAACACCTGTGAAGGGAAACGTCCCCCTTAAAGGGTTAGTTCACCCAAAAATGAAAATTCTGTCATTAATTACTAACCCTCATGTCGTTCGACACCCGTAAGACTTTCGTCATCTTCGGAACACAAATGAAGATATTTTAGTGTAAATCTGATGGCTCTGAAAGGCCTCCATTGGCTCAATGCACTTTACACTCTCAAGACCCTTAAAAGGCACTAAAGACGTCGTTACAAAGTCCATCTCACTACAGTGGCTCTACAATAACTTTATGAATCGGCGAGAATAGTTTTTGTGCGCAAAAAAAACCCTAAATAACAACTTCAAACGATTTCAAAACACGGCCTCATGAAGCTTCGAAGCGTTATGAATCAGTGAGTCGATTCATGATTCGGATCGCGTGTCAAACCTCCAAACTGCTGAATCGACTCACTGATTCATAACGCTTCGAAGCTTCATGATGCCGTGTTTTGAAATCGTCATCACTATAGAAGTCGTTATTTAGGGTTTTTTGCGCACAAAAACTATTCTCGCCGATTCATAAAGTTATTGTAGAACCGCTGTAGTGAGATGGACTTTGTAACGACGTCTTTAGTGCCTTTTAAGGGTCTTGAGAGTGTAAAGTGCATTGAGCCAATGGAGGCCTTTCAGAGCATCAGATTTACACTAAAATATCTTCATTTGTGTCTGAAGATGAACGGAGGTCTGACGGGTGTCCAACGACATGAGGGTGAGTAATTAATGACAGAATTTACATTTTTGGGTGAACTAACCCTTTAATCTCTTGTAGAGAAACACCAGCGGTAATTCAGGAAAAAAATCTCCCAATACTCCATGTGAAATTTCAGTCTTTCGACCTTTTACCATCGTGTCAATTCTCAGTTGATTTTGTTTAATATGTGCGAGGGAGGGAGAGCAAGAGAGTTTGAAGACGGTGAGAGCTGCCCTGTGGACGCCTGTCTGTAAATAATGCAGGGAAAAAATATCGGCGAACGCAGCAGCCTTATATCGGCCGATGCCGATACACGTAAAAAACACTAATTGAGAGAGCATGGCAATCAATTGCCCTTATGCATGTCTAATATGGACCCTTTTCACATTTCTGAGATTCTCAGCAGAAGTCGTCTATAGCAGGGGTTTTCAAACTTTATGATGCCAAGGACCCCCAAATATGATTAACCTTTATGAGGGACCCCCTTTCCTAAAATCCATCTATTTTTACGTACGAAAAAACATTTAAACTGTTCGATAAATAGTAAGGGTGACATTATAAATACAACATATTGTTTCCCAACTTAAATTGGCTAATGTTGGATGTATAAACCTGAAGAAGAACATTATCAATTAAAAATTATTTGTATAGGCAAATTTCACAATAAATGTATGCAAGCCTCTTACCTACTGTGTTAAGAAAACTGCCTTACAACCCCAGTGAGTAGGGTTGGGTATCGTTTGGGTTTTTTTCGATTCCGGTGCCAAACCGATACTTTTAAAACGGTTCCGGTGCCTAAACGGTGCCTGAACCGGTACTTTTTTTTTTTTTAAAAGGCCACCAAACGAGGTGGATGACATTAAATGGCTTTTTATTTATTTATTTATTATTTAAATTGAACCATTTATTAAACGTTTAATGTATACTTAAATGTATGAATATAAATAAATACAAAACACAATTTACTTATTTACAAATTATAATTGACATATTTACAAATTCACAGTAAAACCTAAGCCACCCAACTACAACAAGCCTAATATAACTCTAAACAGTTACAGTAATAACAGCAGTCGTCTGTATTCTTGCTCTGCTACTAACCAGCTTCGAGCTTCAGCTTTATTTTGAAATATGATCATATTCTCTGGCTAAATATTTTAGAACGCATCGTCTTAATGTTTCCATGGCGACGCGTCATGTTTCTCACATGACACACAGCAGCCGCAATAGCGCTGACAGCTCAGCTGTATCGGGTTTATTTCGTTTTTTCTTTTTATTCAAAATATTCACAAACTTCTTAACTGTGTTCTTATCTGATGTTCAAATGTGTGAGTGAATGTGTGTTAGTTGATCTATAAAGCGCAATGGGCGGCGCCATGTTAGTTTGCGCCTCAGAATCGGATCTGTCGGATTTACAACACTGAGTTCATTCTCGTCTCACGAAATACATGAAAGTAAGTGACCAGTGAACTGGAAGAAGAATAGAGTAAACTATATAGGTTACTATATAATGTGCATGTATCTGATGTGAATAAAACACGTAACGTTAGTCAAATTATAACCGTCTGAAAGGATTGTCATTGCCGCTTTCATAGACATCAGTGTGGGTTTTTTGCTAGTAGCCTACTTATGAGCATTTAAATGTCTGAAACCTGAAATAAACATGATGTCGTTGAAAACACTGAATAGTTGTCATGAGTTGTGATGTGACGAGCGCTGAGCGTCTGTCTCTGGCTCGGTGCAGCCAAAGCGCGAAAGCACGTTTGAATTTTGGCACCGAAATGAGGAACCGAAATCTGCGTTCTGATTCGGTCCGGTACATACCGGATATATAAGTACCGGTGCCATATTGGAACCGGATTTCGGTACCCAACCCTACCAGTGAGCGAGATAAAGTGGACTATAGAGAGAAAAACAAACTAAAGATACAAAGCAAACATATACAATTCTGGAATGTATACGGCAAGAAAGGAGAGAAGCATTTAGAAATGAAACAGTTCGAATATTAGGTCGACTTTATCCATTTTTGCTTTGTCTTTTTATTTTCTTAAATTTTCTGAGGGACCCCTTAGAAACCCCTGGTCTATAGTGTTAGCGCAGTGCCAGTCAACTTGACATCTTCCTCACCGCGGTGGTAGAGCGCTAGCGGTGATGGTAATGCAAAACACATTTCTTTACATGTGAATATTACGGCATGAGTGAAGTAGGGGTGTAACGGTACACAAAAATGAGCAGGAGGGAAAAAAACGGTGGTTTACTGAACAAATTATGTCTCTACCCGTCTACAAATAAATTCACTTATGATTAAAAATCAGCACAAAAAAAAAAAAAAAAAAATGTATCTCTGCTAATGCTAAATACATAGGGAGCCCTTACTTACACATTACTATAATATTAAAGGTGCAGTGTGTAATATTTATGAGGATCTATTGACGGAAATGCAATATAATATACATAACTATGTTTTCAGTGGAGTATAAAGACCTTACATAATGAGCCGTTATGTTTTTATTACCTTAGAATGAGCCGTTTCTATCTACACACCGCGGGTCCCCTTTTAGTGAAGCCGCCATTTTGTGCCGCCATGTTTCTACGGTAGCCCTAAATGGACAAACTTCTCTATAGAGCGCTAGCTACTCTCTACTGTCTCAGACGACAATGTCTTTGTCCTGTGTCGGCCACCGTAGCTTCTCTATGTGCTTCGAAAGAGAGGGGTGAGCGAAGGGCGGTTGCAATTCACAACCTCACCACTAGATGCCGCTAAAATTAACACACTGCACCTTTAATGGTTAACAACAGAGCCCAAACTATTAAATTCAGTTGCTATTTATTTTTAGATATAATAAATCAACACACACATAAATATATATGTGCAATTTACATGTTTGCGTACAAAGGCAGTTTTTGCGTTAACTTCTAAATCGAATTATAAAATTATGTTTCTACTCCAATTCGTTGTTAAAAATTATATATTCAATTTACACAGTGGCCGTCATAACTTGTTTTCATGGCGGATTTATTTAAACATGCATTAAACACATACATTAAATAATCAATACATTAAATAATCAAGACAGGTTCAGTAGAATATAATGAATATATAGGCTAATATAGTGCATATATTTAGTGAAAGAGTTTGTTTACAAGCTGCCGTTGAAACACTGATTGAGCGATTACACGAGATATGGTACGTTTCAGTAAGTACTGTATCTTTCAACTAGGGATGCACCGATATGAACATTTTGGCCGATACCGATAACCGATAATTCTTAATATTTGAAAGCCGATAACCGATATATTGGCCGATAAATCTAAATACAAATTTTAATAAACTCTGAGAGCCTGATTACAAAAACAAAAGGCTCACCATTAAAAGCCATGTCCCAAACACTTCAACATAAATCAAACCTATACACTATAGTAGCCTATTTGAACCAGTGTGAGATTCCTTACCTTTTCAAATTAATTTTACACTCCTATGGCCAAATGTTTTTTTTTAACACTTTACAATAAGGTTTAATTTTTGTTAGTATTAGTTAACCAACAATGAATGAACAATACTTCAACAGTATTTATTAATTTTAGTTCATGTTAATCTCAACATATTCAGACCCAAAGTTGTGTCTTTTAACATTAGGTATGAACTGTGAATGGACTGTTACAAAACACAAACATTTTATTACTAAAAGAAACAAAGGTTATTGCTCTCTGTTTGTTCATGATAGTTAATGCATTAATAAAATGAGACCTTATTTGTAAAATGTTACCAAAAATTATATTGTCTAAAAAATAAAAATAATATACCTAAGTAATGCAAACAAGTAATTGAACAGCATTACTTAGGCTGCATAATAAAGAATCAGAATGCAAGTGCATGAAATAACCTCCGCACAGACGATAAAGAAATGGTTTTAATCAAACCATATTGTTGATGGAAATGATACGAGAACAATAAAAGTGCTAATTATAAAAAATAATGCTTCTGTGTTTTTGAAAAAAAAAAATATGTTTAATATTACAGTAATAGTAAACATCTGTAATATTAGTCTAGTCTATTAGGAATAATGTTGCTGTTTGAGAGCGCGCTGAAGCTGGAGAGAATGAACGAACAACCATAAACTGAAGCGCTTAGAAGTTTAATTAACAACTAAACGCATCATATATGAGAACAATCAGATATTTATACAAAATAAATATAATATTACAACTTATATTAGCACAAAATCACGCATAGGTGAAGGGTTATAACTCCTGTGGATGCTCTTCCCCTGTTTGAGAGCGTGCTGAAACGTAAGATGATCACCGGTACAGTGAAGCGCTGCGGGTTACTGACTTAACCAAACACATCCTATATGACTTTAATCAGATGTTTATACTACAAAAACGTAATATTACGACTTACATATGCTTAAAATGACGCGAATGCACAAGCGAACTTGACTGTGCTGGTCAGAATGCGTTGTTGACGCTTCCCACAACAGCGCGCTGAAAAACAACTAAACCCAGAGAATTCACTACGTTTTATAACAGAAATATTCTCATTGCAGTGTTATGTATAGGACAGTCCCAGTAGTTATTAATGCTGTGCATTTCTGTTTGAAATGCGCGCGCCGGTACAATGAAGTGCTTTACTGCATCGTTAATTAACTCAACCAAACGCATCCTATATGGGATTATATACACAAAATAATAAATATAATATTACAACTTACAATGGCACAAAAGGCTGTGAATGCACAAACAAACTTGACTGTGCTCGTCATGAAGGTGTAACTCCGTGGGCGCGCGCTGAAGCTAAAGACCGGTACAATGAAGTGCTTTACTGCATCGTTTATTAACTCAACCAAACGCATCCTATATGATATTACATACACAGAATAATAATAAATATAATATTACAACTTACAATGGCACAAAAGGCTGTGAATGCACAAGCGAACTTGACTGTGCTCGTCATGAAGGTGTAACTCCGTGGGCGCGCGCTTCCCTCAACAAACGCGCTGAAACACAACGCTCTTTTACAGCCTATTCTATTCTCATTATCATTTTATGTAGATTATAGAAGACTTGCGCTGCACATGTTGCACATAACTGTATTTTCCTTTTCGAAGTGATTCCAAACATATTTAGAGCAATTCAAACCCATCATGGTGGACAGCGCGTCCGTCTCAGCTGAAGGAAATAATACATTATCTATCGGCTTGACTATATCGGTCAAATTTTCTTATTGGACCGATAACGATAACATCAAAAATAATCATTTATCGGCCGATAACGATATGTTGCCGATATATCGTGCATCCCTACTTTCAACATACCTTCTGATGTTCATTCATGTTTATTCTGTAACTATAAGAGGAAGAGCTGATCTCCCGCTAGAACTGAATCTGTCATGCCACATTAAAGAGCGTCAAAACGGCATTTCGTGATAAAATGGACAGAATTTGAGAGATGAGACTTTCTTATAGAAAGTAACAAAACGCAGAGCTTATTGTGATTATTGGTGGTTAATGGTTAAAAGTGGTTAATGGGCTACAACCGAACTAAAAAGACACGTACCGGGAATTCTTGGTATGTACCATTACACCTCTAGAGTGAAGCTAAAAGCTTAATTTACAAAATAAATAATAGGTTAGCAAATAAAACATTTGGATTCGTGTCGAATGAGAGAGGTAATCTATGAGCCCATACATTTAAACCATTTGCTGGCTTTGCGAACTGGTCCAAGAGTTATTTATTCCACTTGACATGGAATCGCTTGTTTCTTTTCTCAAATCTTCACTCACCCATTTCCGCAGGGGATTATAAACGTTTCTTTTATTTCGTTCACTATTAATGACTATATTCACATCCTAATCTGTGGTAAATTCGAAAAACGCTGCCGGACATCAAACTTATTTAACACGGTTTGTTCTTGTTAGACTTGGTAAGACACATCAAGTTTATTTGTATAACGCATTTCACACACAACTGGTGATTTAGTTTGGCAGCGCAACATCGAGTACGGCCTAGAGAGCTTCCACCGGCGGAAGAGAAAATCTTCAGACCTTGCTTTGGACCGTCGGGGAAGACATGAAGATATTAGATAAAGAGATTGTCTCGGTCATCCCTCTCAAAGCAGAGAGCGGTACCCATTCCAAAATCGATATCAATTCATATTAAATTGCTTTATTTTAGTCCTTGCTAATAGACGGTCAGGGGTCGACAATAAGGACTGGCTGATCGGGGCAACATTTGGACGCAACAGTTTATCATTTGCATGTGCTTTTAAGGCTTGCCAATTTAAATATTCAAGCGCAAGAAGACACGAAAGAATACTCAATTAAATAAATTGTGTGTGCGCACACATCCGAAGTGCATGCCCAAAAAGCCTCTTCTCATGCTACATTCACACCGAACGAGAATTGAGCGTCAAATTGGACGCTTGAACATTTTGAATCCAAAGCGAATTAGACGCGTGTATAAAGCGAACGTTTGAAATTAATATCTCCGTATGACTGCTCACTGCCAATATCAGTCGTTCCTCTGTGTTGAATGAGTGACTCTGGGCGGGCCTGCCCCCGTTTATCATGTCACTTCATCACGTGACCGCAGCAAGCAGGCTCCTGATTGGTTAACGGTTGGTTAACGGTTCAGATTTTTCAACTCGGACGTCAGACGCGAATTCGCTTCAAATGCATGAATGCACAAAAAGCACCAAATAAAATCACTCGCAAGTATTCCGCAAGACACTCAATTAGCCTCTTTCGCATGAACTGGACGCACAAATGAGGCAAAAATCATATCCATCGCACCGTGCTAAACGCGTCTATCGCGCCGCAGGACCTCCAGACGCGGCAAATCTTTATATTGGACTTAACATGGAAATCCCTCCAGACGCTCAATCGGTGTGAACGCAGCATCAGACAGCTTCCGAATACTACATTTTGTTCTCTTTCACGTCTTCTTGCACTTGAACGGACATATTCAAACAAAAATTTTATTAAAAAAATGCTGGTCTCAGCGAGTATCCTAGTAAAGAGGCGGTATATATCTTAGGTGAACATAAACAGTTGAGAAAGAAACCGCGTGTGTATCAGTATTTTGGATCCGTGCATCTCTTAAAGTGACAGGTGACTCGTTTCTAAAAAACATATCGATATATTGTACAAACCCGATATACCGCCCAGCCCTACGTCAAACCAACATTTATTCAGACATCTTCAACATTTTCTCACATCATCAGTTTATTCGCTATAGTTTAGAAAATGGTAAACGGTGTCAGAACAAGTTAATCTTGATAATGTCAGACAACTTTGATAGAAAGATATTAATGGATTACAATCAGCCAATCAGATGTTAGATTTAACTACACAATTAATTAATACCAATTTAGCTCAACCAATGACCAATATAAAAGCAATGCTTCATTCTGTTCAGTCTGTGGGGTCAAAGGTTGCATTAGCAACCAAAATACTTTGGTTTTATTTAATTTGACTGGTAAAGACTTATTTTCTTTACACTGAATTTAAAAACAAATGCTGATTTAAGTAACATCTTTGTTTGGATTGTTGAATGTGTGTTGATTGGATTGCAGAATATTCAATTGTTGCCTTTAATGTCACATAAGTTCAACCCAATTCAATTTCCCGTTGATTTCCAATTGCGGACTTGTTTTCATTGGCCAAAAGCCAATTTTGGCCTGTTAGATACCAAATGAACATCTTGTTCATGTATACTTTCATTCTTTTATTGTGTAAAAAATGTAAAATGTAATGTAAAATCATGATAGTGGAAATATTAAATCAAACTTGGCTTAGTTCCAAAATTTGTGTAATTTCTATTGTTTTCCATATTCAAGGATTTTGTTTTGTTTACATTGGGAAAAAAAATGTATAATACATAATCGCTATAAGTATATTATACATTAATACACTATAATATTATAATAAATTCCAGGCACTCCCACCAAAAACACTACTTAAATAGTTTTGTCAATAGATTTTGATAATTCTGTACCAATATAATGGCCAAATATAAGTGCATGGATCCATGAATCATGGGAAAAAAACTGAAGGGTTCCTATCTTAACACGAACAAATGATTTGATCTCATATATTATTTATCAGCATTTCAGTACTGAAAACATGCCATCTGATTGGCTGACACAACTCAAGATTCAGGCCAGATTTGCAGGACAAAGAGCGATGGCAAAAGTTCCTCGTCCTCAGTCACTGTCAATTTCCAAGTCATAATCCTTCCCAGATCTCCCTCATCATCATCCCTCGCTCCTGCTTTCGGTGAGGATGGCGGGAGCAGGTGGGCTAGATTAACATTCCACATTTCCTCTCATAAAACCTGCCGCTAAGGGGGAAGACTTATAGATTTTTCAATATTAATCAAGCGCTAACCCCTCGGGAGTCTCGCCCACCCCGTTACCCGTTCCAACTCCTGGATTTCCGGGAATCAAGTTCCTCGGGAAGACTAGAGAATAAGAGAATCCCGACGCCTGACAGCCACCACATTCGGAAAATCATCATGAGCTCGGCCGCAACAAAGGAAATCAAAGTATCGTCTAAAGCTGCGGATCGGAGGGGAGGGAGGATGTTGGTGGGGGGGGCGAAAATCATCTGTCAAATAATTATAGCTCGTCCCACGATTTCACAGTACAGTTGTCTTTTTC
Source organism: Gobio gobio (assembly GCF_949357685.1). Taxonomy (NCBI): domain Eukaryota; kingdom Metazoa; phylum Chordata; class Actinopteri; order Cypriniformes; family Gobionidae; genus Gobio; species Gobio gobio. The sequence continues at coordinate 55,085,220 of NC_137103.1, read as the reverse complement.
TTTAGCGCGAGGATGAAAAAAGCACCGCCAGCATTCAGCCAGAAAACACCTGGCACAAAGCTTGCGAGACAACAGTTCCAAGTGCTCGGCCGCTTCATTTACATTATAAAGAAAGCATAATGGCAGTGCTTACTAATTAAGCCTCGCAATGCAATTTCTCTTCCTGGAAAAAGCCAAATAGGAGGGAGCTAAGTGACAAACGCGTTTATTTACATTTTTCCCTTAGGACGATGTGATTCCTGCATGGAGACGATGGGGAAGAAAAAAAAAGCCTAATGAGGTCCCCGGAGGCCGAGAAGGAGAGGAGCCTTCATCGGTACGTGACAGCTCGGCGGACATTGTTCCATCCTCATTAGAGCCGGGGAAAGATGCCGCTCTGGTTTAGGATGTGTCAGCGAGGCAGAGACAGTGTTCCTCTTCACCGTGACATCGGTAGCACAGGACAGGTGGGGACAGGAAACGGCAGGCGATGTGACGCCTAATGCACATTTACCTCCTTCCCGCATCTGTCCTCGGGTCACACGACAATTACAGCCTGAGAAACGCTCGATTGCATGAAGCCGAGGGCGGCCATTGGCACTTACTCTATCCAGGCGAATTCTGCTTTATTTGATGCGATCGACTCCCCACATTATTCTTCAGTAGCCGTGTAAGCGACCAAATGACTTGTTGAACGTACTGCGGTCTCAGACATCTTCTGCACGTGTGTGCCATTTAAATTCAGGTCTTCGTGTCATTCCAACCCATAATATTTTCATCTTCGAAACTGCCCCCGTAATAGTTGGACGAACGTTAAAGAATTAGTTCACTTTTAAATAAACTTTTGCTGAAAATTTACTCATCCAAGATGTCCATGTCTTTCTTTCTGCAGTCGAAAAGAAATTAAGGTTTTGGATGAAAACAGTCCAGGGTTTTTCTCCATATAATGGACTTCAATGGGCTCCAAACGGTTCAAATGACAGTTTCAGTGCAGCTTCAAAGGGCTTTAAACGACACCAGATGATGAATAAGGCTCTTATCTAGACAAACCATCAGTTTCTGAGAGAAAACCAGCAGTATTTATGCTATTATTTTACCTCTTAACAGACGAACGTGATCATCTCTGAGCTCAGCCATAACTTCCACTAAGTGAGGTCAAAATACGAGCGTGGTCATAGATGTATACATAGATGCCTCATTAGCGCCTGCACGGATCAGTAGAATGAGGCATCTACGATCAATATATCTATGACCACGCTCGTATTTTGACCTCACTTAGCGGAAGTTATGGCTGAGCTCAAAGATGATCACGGTCGTCTGATAAGAGATAAAATAATTAGGGATGTCCCGATTCCGCCCTTGAGTCCGAGTCATTTGAATTTGAGTATCTACCGAAACCGAGTGCCGATCTGATACTTCTATAATAAAGAATAAAGAACAGTGAAAAAACAGATCCAGGATGTTCCTTTTTTTAAATTTAATCCACCTTATTTAACCAATAGCGTCTCTGCAACAAAGTCATGTCATGCCGCACGCGTTGCTGTCAAAAGGGTCTAACTCTGTGCCACCGTATAACTATAGATGTGTTAAAAAATAATGAGAATATATATACATATATATCCGAGTCCTGATCGGGAGGTAAAGTCCGATTCCGATCGAGTCTGAAACCACGTGATCAGGCCCGATCACGTGATCGGATCTGGATATCCCTAAAAATAATAGCAGAAATACTGCTCGGTTTCTCGCAGAAACTGATCATTTCAAAAACTGCAAACTAAATATCTCACTTCCTGTTGGTTTTCAGATTTTGCTCCCAGAGGCTTTTTTGTAGGTATTGGGCTATTACATGTGTCTACTGAATTTCATACTTGTACGTGAAAAGTATCACGAATTGCGCTTAATTGAAATGTTGAAATGATATTTTGCCAAGCCTAATTCTGAAACCCATATCAGACGTACATTTTTACACCTTCTGACACGTATGCAAAGTTTCATGAGTTTTCGAGCATGTTTAGGCCCTCAAAAATGCGTTTTCATTTCAGAGAAGAATAATAATAGACTGAGCGATTCTAAAATGATAAAATTGCTTATTCAGGGCTCGACATTAAGCATGTCCTTCGGACAAGTAAATCTGTCAACCACTTCTCCGAGTAAAAAATGTGCTTGTCCGGAAAAAAAATGTTTTTTGTGTGTGTGTGTTGTAAATAAAATTTATTTTGAAGCAATATTCTCACCAGTGTTCAATCAGCTTTGACATGAGCATATTTGTAGGGCTGCTCGATTATGGAAAAAAATCACGATTATTTTGGTCAATATTGAAATCACGATTTTGTAACACGATTATTTCACATGACTTTGGGAATATGTTGTATTTATTAAAAATACACCTTTCAACAATTCAATTGAAATTGTAACATTTGTTGTACTTTTTGAACTATTAAAATAAATAATATAACATATTCAAATCAAAGTATAAAAGTATTCACGTAAAAATGATAACCACAAATAAATAAGATCAACAATATGGTTCGGCTATGCTTTTTTTTCAGGTACAGAAATGTATCAAATGTAAAATAACATTGCATATTTGAGTGCATAAATGAAAGATTAATCCTATTAAACTTACAAAAGCTATTCAATCAAGAGCGGTGAGTGATGTCCTTGTCTTTTGTTGTTTGACATTAAACAGACAGCAGTAAAGGCTACTGCCTCTTTAAGACCTAATGATCGGATATGCGTCGTCTTTATCGACTGTATAAAGTTCACTTAAGGCATATACAGACTATGTCTGCTAAGATACTCATCAAGATGGATATGTTGACATACGTTTTGTGTGAGTTTGTCCGTTCAAGAGCAAGACTTGAAAGAGAACTCAATATTTGCGCGCTGAGAGACGTGTGCGCGCTCTCGGATGAGCGCACTGAGACACATTTTCTCACAGCGCGCGCGGCTTCTCATTCGCGTCTTCTGGCACTAAACCCGGGTGACGACATTGAAAACGACTGGTCATATTCGAAAATATGGCAGCACTCGCATGCATTGAACAAAGTTTACAAAGAGAGAATTATTTGAAAAATATGAGGGGGGAAAAAGGACGTTTACACGGCACTCCTGCTCTCGTCAGTTTTTGTTTGTATATTAGATTGTCATAGGTCACTCTGTTTATTTTTCAAGTGGTTAAACAAATTCGTGTTGTTCCCTTGCGTTGCAGCCACTACCATGTAGCAAATCTTGCACGTAGCATGTTTCTGCTCGTCGTCTGATTCCTCGAAGCCAAACTGTTCCCAGAGTTGGTTTTGCCTTTTTTGCTCACCAAACGCTGCTGTAACTGCCCTCCTTCTGCCATCTTTAGTTTACTCGCGCCGAGTTTTTAAATTCCAGCGGATGATATGCACACGAGTCACGAGACTCGCGACCTGAGAGAGATTTGTGGCTTCGGGAGGGGCGGATGAGCGCGTGCGCGTTTCATTCAGAACGCAAGACAAAATTAGAGTGTTCTTGCAAAACTGAACATGGCGAAATAATCGTTTTTTCTCGATTGTACTATTTTGGTGATCGTTGGGAGGCGAAATCGAAATTCGATTAATTGCACAGCTCTACATATTTGTGATATTTTTACCTTTTATAAAGGGCATTTTCCCCCTAATCTTATTAAATATAGGCTATGATTCAGATTTCCTTTTATATTCTTAAATTGGATATAATTAATTGAATCTTTGATTCTATCGATTCATTCAAAACGCTGAATCATTCACTAACACACACTGTTGATGTGACACTCGTTCTGCTGTGAGCTTTTGGAACTATTTTCGCTGCTGAAATAGAACAAAAACACTCAATATTGCATCAAAATGTGAGAGACTTAATGTTAATCATTGTTTATGGAACTGTCATATGAAATCAGTGTCATTTTCAGTCGTGATGTTATTCAGGAAAAAAATTCACTCTTGGTAATGTTGCAACTGTATCATATTATAAATATAAATAAACTCCACATTTCTACGGCAGTGTGTTACTGAGTTTCTCTGTGTGAGCGGAGCACATTTGTTTCGATTTCTCCTCGAGAGGCTGCGCGAGCGTCAACAGTGCAACGTTACCGTCAGTTATACATTATTATCATTCACTGATGATCGCCACTTACAGTAATGAATGCAGAATCATTCTTGCATTTGGGTGATTCCCTAGTTATTTTTGTTAATGATGTTTTACCAGGATACTTGTCCGTCGGGCAAGTAAAATTCTCTTTCACTTGCCCCTTCAAAAAATCCACTTGTCCTGGACAAGCGTTAATGTCGAGCCCTGTTATTTCTCTGGAACATTCTTGGAAACATTTGGGATAACGCAAGTACACAACAAATTATAAAACACTATTCTAGTGGTTTTTGGATATTTTAAATCCAAAAATCTTACATATTGTGCCTTAAAGAAAGACAGAAATGTCACTTCAATCACTTGAGAGACGCCTGCAGCATTTAGAGAGAGAAAATCAACTCTTCATCTGCAGAGATCGTGATCCACACCAACACATGCCGATGAAGGGCACCGCTGCACCATGGGACGCGATCCAGCGTTCTTCCAGCACATTCTCTAATTAGGTCAACCGAGAGCTACACGACGACCTCTACCTGGATCTGAGGGAGCCAGGACAATCACACGGGATACGATTCCCGCTCGTGGGAACGCCATGCCAGAGAAGAGAAGTACACAACTCCATTACTGGAGTAAAAGTAAAAGTACTATTGGTTAAATATTACTCCATTACAAGTGAAAGTTGTAAAGATAGATTTTTACTTAAGTAAAAGTACAGAAGTACTTGCTTTTAAGAGTACTTAAGTATCAAAAGTAAAAGTAAACGCATTATTTTATTATGGTTGCATTGTTGTATGAATGCACGCTGCTCCATCATGGTGGTTTAAGCCAGTCATGCTCCATCTGACATGCTAGCATACCTTAAACTCATTTAAATACTTGCTTAAAAATTACAAAGCTCTCAAAGTCAAAATCATACTAGAAAAGAAAGGTTTCTACATTGTGTTTATTTGACAGGATTATGTAAAAAACATTTCTGACATTATTAGCAAAAAAACATTAAACCCAACTACGTTTGTGCATGCTAACTAACATCATTGTGAAGCGTTACCTATGCGTTAGCGCTGTATCCACAAGGCTATGGCAACTTGGCGGGTAAATCTATAAAAATAATTTAACCAACCATATTTCATACCAGTGTTAATTTTGACAGCAAATTTGTATTTAGTTTTAGTCAGTCTTTTGACTATAACATTTTAGGCATCTGAATTGTTTTAGTTTTAGTCTAGTTTTAATTGACTATAGTAAGATTTTAGTAGATTCAATAGACTAAAATTCAGTTCTTGTGGTCTGGCGTCTGAGAGGCAGCTTTCTGTGCGCACTTTTGTGTCGTCGCACTTTTTCAGACTTATCCACGTCTGCTCTTCTGAATTTTAACTTTTCAGTATGACTATGGTTGCGCGCACTGCGTCTGGGAACTGCCTATTTTGTCATCAATTGATTAGTGTTCAAAAAATACTTGGAAATCATTGAACTTCATGTGATCCTACAAGAGTGATTACTGATAGGCTTTCTGCAAAAAAAAAAAAAAAAAAAACAATTACGTTTTAAAGAAGAAAACAAATCATCCACTATTTTTCAAAGCGGCTACGACTTTCTACTTCGAGGGCCTTGATAGAAATGTAATGGAGTAAAAAGTACGATATTTGTCTTTCAAATGTAGTGAAGTAAAAGTCATAAGTTTCCAGAAAAAAATACTACTCAAGGAAAGTACAGATACTCAAAAAGTGTACTTAAGTACTAGGGATGCCACAATTCTCAATATAATATTGAACCGTTCGGTACGGCCTTCACGGTTCAATACGCGCTTGTGAATTGCGTTTTTTTCGGTTTCACATTTAATTAATTATTTTTCTACAAATTCTATAATTTGCCTCCATCCCAATACTGAACAACGCGACATACACTCACATTACATGTTAGTGGTGGAGTTATACTCACGGGACACTATAGTTATTCACAATCACCAAAGTTCATTATTTGCATGCGTTTTAAAGCCTTGCCGGTTTCATTCGCGTGCACGGTTTTAACATGCGCTTTTCAGAGCGCGCGCACTAAAAGCCTGTCAAACACGTGAATACTGAACTAAGTCGTCGTCTTACTGCGTTAATACTGAACTAAGTAGTCGTTTTACTGCGTTAATACTGTCAAATACACACAAGGTTAACATAAACACAGTCGCTTATGTCTAAAGTGAAAGTAAAATCGCAATCGTGTCCGTATATTAGATGTGTAGAGGTCTTAAACTGACAGCGGCGCAGCCTATAGTGAACACGCTGTCCTTAAAGGGACAGTTCACCTCTAAAATTATGTCATTATTTACTCACTCTAATGTTGTTCCAAACCTTTATTCATTTCTCGATGACAGAATTTTCAGTTTTGAGTGAAATATCCTTTTAATGTTAATACAACAACAAAAGACAAAGAGAAAATCCCTCAGTGCTCTTGACTGAAAAACTAATACAGTAGCTTTAATAAGAATCAGTGTATATTTTATAGTGAAGTCTATGTAGTGTTTTATTTTTACATTCATTCGTTTTTTTTTAAAGTAAAGTTTTAAGTTTAAGTAAGGTTTTTCAATTCTTTTAAGGAAAATAAAGAAAGAGTATTGCAATAAAAAAATTGTCTTTTTTCTCTTGAACCTCTTGCGGTTCCTGTCGCCTAAGAATAGAATAACAAAAAACTGATGTGACAAGCCATTAGAACCGAACCGAAAACCGTGGGTAAAAACTGAGGTATGTATTGAACCGTGGACTAACTGTATTGTTGCATCCCTATTAAGTACAGTGCTCAAGTAAATGTACTTAGTTACCGTCCACCTCTGCGCCATGCACATTCTGACTGAAGTTATTCGGTTAGAGCGTTTCGTCGCTCCTCACAAATCTGAAAACGGAGCGGGAGAATATTACACACCTCCAACTTTGTTGGAGAACTGAGCCGGTGAACCGCACAAGACACTTTTCTCTGCAAAACTGTAATGTTGTGGAAACTTAATTGACTCGATGACCCGCTGCATTGATGGATGGCTCTAGATACTCAGAGCATTCAAAAGACAAGAAAGACTGATGTGTGAGCCGGTAATGGTGTTAAACCCGCACAGAGGTGGATGGAAACGGCCGCCCGCTGCGTCAAAGGAAGAGCTCAACAAATGTCTGGTGTCAGACGCTTCATATCGAGACGGGGAATGAATGTCTCTAATGGGTGATGGAGGAAGAGATGCAGAAAAGGCACGGATCCAGTTCCTTTAACATGAAAAATCTGGCAGGAACATTTCCATAGCAAAAGGCCAGAAGAAAGGGGCACAATAAGTGAGAATGAAATGCTAAAAGGTTGTAAGAGCGAGCGCGGAGAGCTTTTACGTGCAACAGCGAAGGGACTTTCTCTCGCGACACATGATGATACAGTCGAGCTCTAATGGAGACTGCGTCTATTATGCTTCGTAAGAAAGCTGGAGTTGCCATTCACGGACCCGCGCTGGATTCGGGTCAGGCCATTACTCTGAGAGCACGGCTTAATGCCTCAAACTGCACAACTGCTCTTAACGCAACGACAATGAAAGACGACACTCTTCTTTCTTCACACAAGCCTTCAACGAAAACGCTCAACGGATTCCACACCAAACTGCAGATCTTGTGTGCTATAAAACCAATGTCTCACACTGGACATTACTGTACATACTGTACGGTTTACGATTTTATTGACACTTCAGTTTTTCACAGTCGTGTGTCCTAAAGACTCCGTTACAACCATTAAACTGATCATTGTTAAAGGGTTAGTTCACCCAAAAATGAAAATTCTGTCATTAATTCCTCACCTCATGTCGTTCGAAACCCGTCAGACCTCCGTTCATCTTCAGAACACAGATGAAGATATTTTAGTGTAAAGCTGATGCTGAGAAAGGCTTCAGATAGGCCTCCATTGGCATTCAGTACATTTACACTCCCAAGACCCATAAAAGGCACTTAAAACTAGGGGTGCACCGATCCGACTTTTTCAGTCCCGATACCGATACCGATGCCTGGGCTTTGTGTATCTGTCGATACCCGATACCGATCCGATATATTGTTGAATTAATAATAAACTGTATATCTTCCACCTTATACCTTCCTTGAAGAGACTAAAGGCACCAGACTTTACTAACTAAACATAACTAAGACAAAATAACAGATGTATGTAAGGTGTTGAATTCTTATTTATTTAAAAAACAATTGTGCATTCAAATCTAAAATAGAATGTAATCTAACTTCTTTAAATAAATAAAATGTAGCAGTGGAAACAAAAAACAGTGTATTGGTCAAACATACAATAGTAATCTGACAGTTACCAAACATTTTTTACACTACAGATAATTGTTTTGGTATATAATCATATCAATATTAAAAAGTAGCATTACAAATTAACAAATAGTCTAATTTTCTACCATATGCAATTTAATAAAAATTTTCAGCTAGCTAATAACAACTTTGTTCTGGTTTCACCTCACTCCAGATTAAATGATTGTAGGCTAGGCCTATTTATTTTACTACACATTGTCAACAGAAATAAGATGAAATACTGTTGATAATTAAAAATAATTCTTACTACCCACTCTTGCTAAAATGGGTAAGCACACTTGTGTTCTCATTTCAGATGCGTTCTGAGTAAATTAATAAACTGAGTTCATGAGTTCAGTGTTGGACAGATCAGTTGTTCTGGCCAGTCGTTAAAATGATTCTGTTCAAAGGAGTCATTAGGTCACGAATCGGACATTAGCAGACGCGTTGTGTGCGAATCCCGTCTGTTAGAACATCGCGAAAGATGTCAACACACAGAAAACACTTCATAACTGGATATAATTTGTCTCCCGCTTATTGAAAGTATGCTTTATGTCAGCTGGTCAGAAAAGAGTCAATGTTTTTTGAGCGCAATTCACACCCAGTGATAATTCAAGGACAAAATTGTCCGAATGTGTCACGTGCAACATGGTTTCGGTCTTCCGAGCTTTTGATTTGGATTAATATGTGAAATATGAGAGCGAACACTGATTATTTTGAAGACCCAGAGAGCGCGCGCGGGGGAGGAGCTCTCAGATCGGTCTCTCTGTCACTCAGTCACAAGCGCAGCATCTGTTCTACATCGCTCGTAAATCACAATAACTCATCAAATTAGGCTTTGGCCGTCAAAAAAATGTCAATGCAGGAAAGACCCTGACTTTGCAGTAATACCCTCGAAACAGCGACGAACTAGTTGGCGTGGCAAGCGTGAAATATCTCCTCCACACAGCCGAGTCTCTTCTAGCATGCGACACACGTGAAGCTGACGAATGATGTAGGTTCTGCTGCGACGGAAAAAAAACACCTGGATCGGCTTGTGGATCTGTTCATTTTTCCGATCCCCGATCCAGCTATTTTGTCAGTATCGCGGCCGATATCCGATCCTAATATCGGATCGGTGCACCCCTACTTAAAACGTCATTACAAAGTCCATCTCACCACAGTGACTCTACAATAATTTTACGATGCGACGACAATAGTTTTTGTGCGCAAAAAAAATCAAAATAACGCCTTTATCCAACTTGTTCTTGTCTTCCGTGTGTGCCTCCACAACGCATGCGCGAGAATATGACGTAGCGCCAGCGTTAAAAAATATCTTCATTTGTGTCTGAAGATGAACGGAGGTCTGACGGGTGTCGAACGACATGAGGGTGAGGAATTAATGACAGAATTTTCATTTTTGGGTGAACTAACCCTTTAAGGGTAGGGGTGTAATGATACTAGAGCCTGACCGATATGGGTTTTTGGGGGCCGATGCCGATATTAGGAAGTAAAAAATGTCAGATCAGGTCTCGACATTAAAGGGTTAGTTCACCCAAAAATGAAAATTCTGTCATTAATTACTCACCCTCATGTCGTTCGACACCCGTCAGACCTCCGTTCATCTTCAGACACAAATGAAGATATTTTAGTGTAAATCTGATGCTCTGAAAGGCCTCCATTGGCTCAATGCACTTTACACTCTCAAGACCCTTAAAAGCTACTAAAGCAGGGCTCGACATAAGCAATGGCCCGATGGCCCGGGGCCAGTAAAAGAGTATGTCGGGCTAGTTGAATGGCCAATCACTGGCCCGCGCGGGCCAGCTTGACTTGTGTCATGAGTGAATTTTGATGTCATTCCAAAGGCAGCGCGCGCGCTCCGAAACAGACCGAGACGAGACGAGTAAATTATACTTTCGGTTCCATTTGCACGTCAGGGATGGCTGACGCAAAATTGTAGTTCCGAAGCTTTGCGCGATCCGAAGCGCAGATGTTTCGAGTCGAACGATCCGAAGCGTGATTCAAAACACCTATGTCACGTGACTACGGCTAAATGAAGCCAAAAATATCTTATATAATGTGTATCTTTTTTCAATGTTTATCTTTTGTTATATATATATATATATATATATATATATATATATAACAAAAGATAAACAATTAACAAAGATACACATTATATAGGCAAACACAGTGCTAACATTACTGGTCACGCAATAAAAAATTCATAGTTACAATGACAATTTGGTTATTTTTGCATGTCTCAAGGGGCTCTCTAGCTCTTAATTCATGTACTCCATTTGCTGTATTGATTAATCCTAATGTATACAATACATTCAGCTTAATGGAAAAGTTTTCCTTATATTATTTTCAGGGCCAATAAAAATATAGAAGGGGCCAGCAAAACTCTGATCTACTGGCCCCAGGGGCCAGTGGGATTTTTTTTTTTATGTTGTGCCCTGACTAAAGATGTCGTTACAAAGTCCATCTCACTACAGTGGTTCTACAATAACTTTATGAATCGGCGAGAATAGTTTTTGTGCGCAAAAAAACCCTGAATAACGACTTACATAGTGATGACGATTTCAAAACACGGCCTCATGAAGCTTCGAAGCGTTATGAATCAGTGAGTCGATTCAGCAGTTTGAATCGCCAAATTTCAGCAGTTTGACACACGATCCGAATCATGATTCGACTCACTGATTCATAACGCTTCGAAGCTTCATGATGCATTATTTTGAAATCGTCATCACTATGCAAGTCGTTATTTAGGTTTTTTTTGCGCACAAAAACTGTTCTCGTTGATTCATAAAGTTATTGTGTAGTGAATGAGGGTTTATGGGGGGCGATTTCGGACCTCAGTGTGGACGGGAAACTTTTGTAAAGCGCTAGTGTGCCTCAAATCCCAGTGTTTGCCGTTTCCTGCTGATTAAAACGGTTCATGCTGGGGATTTTTCTGAACGGATCCTGAAGGGCCGCTCAGGGGCCGTCGGCTCTCATGTGAGTTGGTCCCATGGGCCGATGTGCACCTACAGTACATGTGTTCAGTATCTTCAGCACAGCTCATATATCACCCGCACACTATTAATATCAGCCGCTGACAGATACAGGCCAATAGAGGAACACCGCCGAACAATACTGCTGATAAGAGCACTTAAGACACTGCAGCGATATCTCACACACACACACACACATCGAAGACTGAAAACTAGTTTTTTCTCTGCCAACTGGTGATTGTATTTTCAACCAATGTCACTTGTGTTCAACGGCTTTGCAAATCGGCTTTCATTCGACGAGTGTCCTGATGCATTAGCATACAACACTGTACTATGTCACTACTAAGTGCACTTGACAGCATGATCCCTTATTTAACACGCCTAACTCAACCGCTCATTACAGAACGAGCATCTTCTGCTGGCGCTCAACACCGGAAAATGTGATATAACCATTAAAACAGAAGTATAGTAATGCAGTAAAGTCTATCTAAAATATCACACGATCAAAACTTCACTGAAACAAACACCATCTATTACACGCCTTCTGTCGTCTGATTGCTTCTGTTTAACAAAGTGTTTATATTCATGTTTGTATGATACAGTTTATATACATTTCCTTACATTTCCAATCAACACCCATACATTTCAGAATCTCTCAATTCTGACTTTATATCTCTCAATTCTGACTTTATATCTCAATTCTGACTTTATATCTCAATTCTGACTTTATATCTCTCAATTCTGACTTTATATCTCAATTCTGACTTTATATCTCTCAATTCTGACTTTATATCTCTCAATTCTGACTTTATATCTCAATTCTGACTTTATATCTCTCAATTCTGACTTTATATCTCAATTCTGACTTTATATCTCAATTCTGACTTTATATCTCTCAATTCTGACTTTATATCTCAATTCTGACTTTATATCTCTCAATCCTGACTTTATATCTCTCAATTCTGACTTTATATCTCAATTCTGACTTTATATCTCTCAATTCTGACTTTATATCTCAATCCTGACTTTATATCTCAATTCTGACTTAATATCTCAATTCTGACTTTATATAAATTCTGACTTTATATCTCTCTTTATACTTTATAACTCTGACTTTATATCTCTCTTTATACTTTATAATTCTGACTTTATATCTCTCAATCCTGACTTTATATCTCTCAATCCTGACTTTATATCTCTCAATTCTCTCAATCCTGACTTTATATCTCTCAATTCTCTCAATTCTGACTTTATATCTCTCAATTCTGACTTTATATCTCTCAATCCTGACTTTATATCTCTCAATTCTCTCAATTCTGACTTTATATCTCTCAATCCTGACTTTATATCTCTCAATTCTGACTTTATATCTCAATTCTGACTTTATATCTCTCAATTCTGACTTTATATCTCTCAATTCTGACTTTATATCTCACAATTCTGACTTTATATCTCTCAATTCTGACTTTATATCTCTCAATTCTGACTTTATATCTCTCAATTCTGACTTTATATCTCTCAATCCTGACTTTATATCTCAATTCTGACTTAATATCTCAATTCTGACTTAATATCTCAATTCTGACTTAATATCTCAATTCTGACTTAATATCTCAATTCTGACTTTATATAAATTCTGACTTTATATCTCTCTTTATACTTTATAACTCTGACTTTATATCTCTCTTTATACTTTATAATTCTGACTTTATATCTCTCAATCCTGACTTTATCTCTCTCAATTCTCTCAATTCTGACTTTATATCTCTCAATTCTGACTTTATATCTCTCAATCCTGACTTTATATCTCTCAATTCTCTCAATTCTGACTTTATATCTCTCAATTCTGACTTTATATCTCTCAATTCTGACTTTATATCTCTCTTTTTACTTTATACTTTATAATCCTGACTTTATATCTCAATCCTGACTTTATATAAATCCTGACTTTATATCTCTCAATCCTGACTTTATATCTCACAATTCTGACTTTATATTGAAAATCATGTTCAATTGTGAGTATCACTATCAATTATAATCCATCAGGCTTTTGACCACATAAAGACACTCACCATCAACAATATTGTCACTTATTAGCCGTTTGATATAAATCCCATCTCAATCATCTCATAAATATGACTGTCAACCAATTTACTCCTCATGTGGAGGAAAGGGGCTTCCGTAGTATAAGGCTAATCATATGCAGAACAGAAATCATATTTAATCATATCTGCTGTATTGCTAATGTCTTTTGTCATTCACTCTGACTGAATCTCTCATTGACAACAGTTAGCATGTTAGCTCTGCTGCTAACACAGTCAATAACAAGACACATATTTGACAGCAACTTGACATTTATGAGGACGAAATATGATCTCAAAATGAAATCTATTAATGCAGATCAGTAAATATTTAATGTGAATGTATTCGTGTGACATGTCAATCATTTAAAAATCACAGGCCTGTTGAGTTCAGTCACAGAAACCGGTTTCAATGAAACACATGGCGCACTTATTTTACAGTAGCAGTGAAAGCACAACACGAAGTAACCCGAGCTCCTCGGATGATATACAATACTAATACAGTCAGATTAATATTTAAAACGAGCTGTCTTAACTGACCAGCTAATTCAGACACAGCGTTAGCAGACGCGCTAATCAGCTGCTCATGCAGCCGTTACACATATTCTCAACAGTACACCCAAAACAAGTATAAACGTATTCTTACCGGTTCCGTTAAAGCGTGTTGATTGTAGACGACAATGCTAATAATTAGAGAGCGTTTGTTGTCATTTAATGTGTAAACTAAGAGAGCGACCGCTGAAGAGATCGGCGTGGATCACTTTGACGGACACCTCGTTCGGTCCAATCAGAGCAGTCTAATTCCGATCGAGAGCCAATCACGTCGCAGTGTTGACCTGATGAGGCGGGCGTAAGCACGAGGGCTCTATAAATATCAGCAGGAGCTGTAAGAAGAGCGACGCACATGAGTGGAGAGTTTGTATTCATGTTTATGCCAATATTTGTGATTTTTCCCGTGATGTATGTGGGTAATTGGAGGAAGTTAAATACAGCACACTTGTTGTATTCCTCATTTGTCAATTCACCATTCTCTTCAAAGCAGCTTTCACAGTAATACACATAATCAATGACGCATTTAAAGGGTCCATCACACACAGTTTCTGCCAGTCTCATGTTAATCTTGAGTAGCTAGAGTAGTATTGCATCCCCCCAAGAGTCTTTAGTTTTATCATATTTATAAAAGACAAATACGCCGTACCGGTTCTTTCCGAAAACAGCCGAGCTCGTGGAGGCGTGCGGTGGGCGGAGCTAAAGACTCACGTCCACACACACACACACACACACACACAATAACTTTCGATTCACTATATGCTAACAAAACAAAGACATTTGATGCAGTTTCAAACGCACTTCTTTAGTGACATTGTTGATCTCGTGTCTAAAAACAAAATGGCAGCACTGCCGATTATTAGGCTATTAAGGAGTGTATTTGGCACAGAAATACTCCGTCAAACGTCCAACTCGTTTTTTGACCATGTTTATCATGAGAATCAATAGCCTGATCCTACCAGACTCTCGTACATTTCATTTGTACAGAGTCTGGTCACTCTCCATTGACAAGCGTTAACTTTCTTGAATTACATGATTGTTGTAAATAAAATATCATATGCTTGGTATGATAAGAATAAATGCTGCTGTAAATAACAGCCCAATTCAAATGTTTACGTGCTTTTCTTCTTCTAATTTTTTTGAGCGGTGATGAATTATATCGCTCTTGAAAATACTTGTCAGCATTTAAAGAAATACAAGTCTAGAAAATGCATCCAAATGACAGCGAAGCGCAACCGTACGGTGCTCTGCAGGGGTCAAAAAGGATATAAACAGTGAATTTTGAAGTGATATATTCTTGAAAACTCAGAGATGTGGATTTGGACAGCAATTAAATGACCACACGACCTGGTGTTTGTCTAAAGCAGTCGGTCATTCGGCCGGGGATTTTTACGCGGGTGGTGGGAGACGGACGGCATTAAAATCAAAGACTAGCCCCTTTAAATGACGACCATACCTTCCGACCCCACGCGAAGCGATTACCGGGGCTTCAGCAACTCCTTCACCACTAACGGAGCGAGCTGGGAAATCAAACTTTTCCCGGGACACAACATCATGGCCCACAACAAAACTCAGCAAAGATTGTTCTTGCTCCGGCTTTATAACTTCTGGATATTTGGTAGCGGTGCCACAACAGAATGAATGGCTTCGCTCGCATCTTTTCTCCGCCGCCATTACTGCCCTACAACTCAAACTAGCGCACAACATCAACATCATTGTTCTCAGCCACTCCCTCTGTTTGCTGATTGGACCGGTAAAAATTTGTTCGGAGAAGACTATGGTTGCGTCCGAAATCGGTTACTATGTGAGTAGGTACTACATTTGAATTTGAACTAACTTTTTGACCGTTAAAAAAGTATATATAGGCATGTGAGATATTGAAGAAAAATGCGATATCCTTGTAAAATAATGCGATATTCGATATGCGATACGATATTGCTTTAAGTGAGTAAAATCTATTTAAATTATATATTAAAAATGATTTAAAAACAGAATATCATTTGTGTGTTGTTTCACATTCTTTCTAGAAAAAGAAAGCATTGACAGTTCGAGTGTGTAACAAGACACGAAAAAAGAACGGCTTTTGCGCAGGTTTCGGTGTGTGTGTCAGACAGCAGACAGCACGAGACTGCAAGGAGTTGTTTTTTTCGCAAGTTATTGTGTTTAATAACTCTTTTTAATGTCAAGCAAGTCACATAAGTAAGTCGTGTGCCCAGTCTGTTCTCTGCTATATGCGTTGACCTAAAACATACACTTTTCACAATGTTGTAGTAGCCTATTAAAATTATTCAGATATTGCATGCAGTTGCGATATGCATATTGCGATATGTACATTTGCGATATTTCGATAATTACGATATATTGCGCAGCCCTAGTTCTATATAGTATGATTGAATGTAGTATGAATGTAATCCGGACGTACTACAACCGCCATGTTGTCGTTATCATGTGACCTATCAGCGTCAGTTGCGTCCCATCACCACCATTCGTCTCCTGTGGCCTCATGGGATAGTAAAGTGTCCATCGTATGCACACTTCAGAATCTCGCCAGAAGTAGTAGGTCATCCGGGTACTTTTTTTCGAATATTATGAATTCGGACATACTACTCTGTTGGTGTACTGTTTTTCGCATACTATATAGTAGAGAAGTATTCGATTTTGGACGCGGCTCAAACCTCAGTCCCAGAAGGAAAATGAAAATTGAGCGATGTAAATAAGTCAGAATACATGAAATAGCGTTAGACCCGCCCCTTTAATCAAATATGAGTTGTAAATTCTGCTGTAAAGCAGCTCTAAAAAACAACAGTGATATAATATACAGCAACTGTGTTGATTCAGTTCAGTTCAATAACTGCGTAAAGTGAATCAATTATGAAACGAGTTCAATTCAGCTGTAAACAGAAGGCAATAGTGTCATTCAGCTCAATTCAAGTTGTCATCTGACGGTGTTAGTGCAGTTAAATAGATAATATTAAAGTCCCCCTGTGGTGAAAATCAAGTTTTTAATGGTGTTTATATGCTTTAAGAAAAACCATGTTGAAATTCATGTCAACACCATTGCTGAGTATTTTCTCTTTAAAACTGCAGTGAACCAAAGGCGCGCTTTGAAATCGCTGGTGATTGGATTAGGGGATAATTTGCATATTCATTGTAACCGTGCATACTAAATGAGGCAAGGAGTGTAGAGTTGCATTCAAGCTATTTTAAGGCATGCATGAAGATTTTTTTGTTCAAAGAAAAGGCGTTCAAATATGTAATTTTGTTGATCAAAGATGACTTTTAAGGGATAACATTTAAGTGTTTAAGTCTTTTAACCCCTCCCCCCAAATTAATGTTAATGTATTTTGACTTCTGAGTGCAACTTTTGTATTGAAACCCTGCACAGAAAAGTTAAAACACTAAATGCATTCACCTTTTTCTTATTTGATAAGATTACATTTATGCATTTGGCTGTCGGTTTTATTCAAAGTGCATTGCATTCAAGGTATGAACTTACATTTGATCAGTTCTTGCTTTCCCTGGGAATGAAACCCATGATGACCTTGGTGTTGCAAACACCATGATCTACACTCTTGAAATAAAGGTTCAATGTTTTAAGATAATTTAAGATCAATGGAACCTTTCCATTGCAGAAAAGGTTATTTATATTGTCTATGTTTTTAATATGCTTTCAGACAAACCATGTGCAAATTCATGTCATCCATTGCTGAGTATTTTCTCTTTAAAACTGCAGTGAACCGGTTTGAAATCACTGGTGTTTCTGACAAACTACCTTGTAACCAATCACGTCAACATGTGGGCGGGGTTTAGCATATCATTAACTATTCTCTGAAACAAGGGAGTCTCAAGAAAAGCCAGGTTATACAGTTACTACTATATTTTGATAGTATAGATAGCTGTTGATATGAAAAATCGGGTACATACAGCAATATTAGCAATATAGCGGGTGAATTTTGTATATTACGATGCTATGATATATGCCTTTCTCCACGGTTCTGTGTTCAAAGCGTTTCTAAGGATTGTTAGAAGGCATCTGTCTGACTCTGAGATGGCGAACATTTACAACACATTTTTACCTGTTTTATAACATAGTCAAGCAAAAGGCTAATCATAATAATTACTGTTATGTACGACGTTGCAGAGCGACACATAAAACGCATTACCATTCTGATACATTGACTTGTATACAAGTTAACCGAGTGCATCTCTGAGCTGATGTGAGTGAGTGGAGGCGGGGCTAATTTGCATATTCATGTTTCCGCGTATATTAAAACCCCTCTAGGGTTTTCGGGGTCTTTTCTGACCCCAAAGGACGTTTGCTCAAATAAAAAATGTTTTCCCTTTGTCCAAATGGCATGAGTCTTTGTACGGTTGTCAACACTCTCTAGTGTCTACAAATAAAAAAATGTATTGGATTGATATCTGTTTTTATGTTCGTTTTAAAAAGTCACACTCAGGGCTTAGAAAATGGACAAAATGCATCCTCAAAAACAGAAACAACACAGAACACGCATACAGAAATCAAGTGGCACACTTCCAACAATGCATAAAACAAAATTATCATGCTCACACACACACACACAGGAATACATTTGTTATTGCTTGTTATTGCTGTTCAGTTCACTGCATTTTGATGATCATGTTGTGTATTTTTTACTCAATATGTAATATAACTGTTCATTTCTGTTCATTTTTGTTCTGTTGCAGTTAGTAACTGAAGTGTAGATTAAATTTGTAGAATTATAAGAAAATCAGATGTTTGAAATAAATGATAAACTAAAAGACTCCAACTTTTCTCTTGCTCAGGATTGATTGTAATCATAATGTAACATCATTGAAAAAAAAAAATTCAGTACAAAAAAAATGCTAAACTTTGACAAAATGAATTAATTTAAATTGTTATAATTGTGATTTCATAACATTTAGATATGAATCCAACTGAAAAATCTTTATGAAAAGATGTCTTTCAGTCAGTCAAATAGCACATGGAGCTCTGCAGCCATTTATTGGTTTTTATTTTAAAACTGTATTTTCCAAAAGATGGGCAAAAATCTTACACTAAACCATGTCAAATTATCCATGTTATCCCCACAAATTAAAGTTAAAAAATTTGAGTCTTTTATAAAGTGAATTTTACATTAAAAAAACTGATTTTGTGTGAAAATCCATTAAAAAATATATATTTTTACATTTATTTATATAAATTTAAAAATTATTATAAATAGTCCAAAAACTGCAGAGATGTTGAGTAAAAACATTAATAAACAGAGTAAAATAACATTTGTTCAAAAAACCTATTGTTTTGTTACAAAATAACATTTTGTTGCCTGGGGTCTGTGGAGACCTGGAGTGTAATTCCCAAACGAAGACCGTAGGTTAAATGAAGCAAGGGTGTACAGTTACATTCAAGCTATTTTAAGGTAAAAAAAATAAAATAAAAATGTAATTGTAGTGATCAAATGTGATGTTTAAGGGATAAAATTTGCAGAGGTGGACAGTAACGAAGTACATTTACTTGAGTACTGTACTTAAGTACACTTTTTGAGTATCTGTACTTTACTGAAGTATTATTTTTTAGGGAAACTTTTACTTTAACTTCACTACATTTGAAAGACAAATATCGTACTTTTTACTCCACTACATTTCTATCAAGGTCCTCAAAGTCAAAAGTCGTTTCTGTAGCGGCTTTGCAAGTCAGTGGATGATTTTTTTTCTTCTTTAAGCAAAATGTTAATGTCTGGGAGAAAGAGAAGCATAGACATATGGAGGAATCTGAAGTCTGTTTTTTTGTGCCTCTCAGATGCCAGAGCACGAGTACTGTATAAAGCTTTCTTTTGGGGGGTTTTCGCACTTAAACAGACCAATACACACAAAATGTCAACATTTTCATTTTGGAAAGTATTCACGTAAACAAAGTTGATTATGTTTTAAGTGAACGTAAACAGTTGGGGGAATATCGGATGTGTATCAGTGTGTAGGATTTGTGCATTCTGCCTTAAAGTGACAGCAGCTTTCTAACTTTTAAGTATTTAAATTAGTTCAAGGTGGTCGTATGCTAGCATGTCGGATGGAGCATCACTGAAGGGCTTAAACCACCATGGCATAGCGTGCATTTATACGACAATGCAACAATAATAAAATAATGCATTGACATAAAAAAGGAAATTTACTTTTGATACTTAAGTACTTTTAAAAGCAAGTACTTCTGTACTTTTACTTAAGTAAAAATAGTTTTTAACAACTTTCACTTGTAACCGAGTAATATTTGACCAGTAGTACTTTTACTTTCACTCGAGTAAAGGAGTTGTGTACTTTGTCCACCTCTGAAAATTTGTGATTTTAAATGTTCTTCACTAAGAAAACACTGAAAGGTTCTTATTGCATTGCTGTGAAAACCCCTTTTGGGTACAGGAAGGAACTAAATCATTGTTTATTATCTTCAATATCTTCAGATTCGACAGCCTAACCCTAAATTTGATCTGTGGAAATGCTTTCAGTGCCTTATCCCTGGTTGAGTTGCACCAAATCCATTTGCTTTTCACAGTTTAACACGGTCCGAAGTCGAACCACCACAGGCAGACTGTATAGCAAAGACCACTTCCAGACGATCCGGCGACCCTCCGAACACACCGCAAAGAAAGCTGCAATTCAGCGAGGGCAGCCTCGGCTTCCCGGCCTTCTCTCTAAATTGATTGATACCTTTGAGAAGTCACTTGCTGACGTTCATACTCCTGTGAAGAGACGCTGTTAGTTTTATATAACGCTGTGTGGGAGGCCGGTGACGATCGCAGCCCATCCAGTGCATACGGCTGTGCTGGGTGATGTGTGGGCAGCCGCTTTTAACAAATGGATACTGGCTCACACTCAGGTTATGGGGGAGTACAGGAATAAAATTATGTAAATACCCTCCAAAGTAGTGACACACACACACACACGCACGCTCAAACGGAGCTCGAAATATCTATTGATTTGAGTATTTGCTGAATATTGTGTGTGTGTGTGTGTGTGTGTGTGTGGGTCTGCTCTTAATTTGGAATGGCAAATCCAGAAAATGAAGCTGAATTTAAACTCGAGATCAAATAAGAGTGTCACTTCCACTTGAATATTACGTTCAGACAGCAGCACTTCACTGGATACTAAAGACAAAAGTAGTTCCCATTAAACCCAATATCACACAGACACACTGATCGGCTGAGGGAAATACTATCTGCTGTGGTTTATATCACCTATAAATCTGATCTAATCTATCATATCCCACTGCTGCAACACTAGCTTTTGGGGCTATTTATTGTCCATATTAACTGCTGTGTCACTGTTGTTTCCTGAAGGAACTGTGTTTTATCCATTGCCATTCATGTGCTAAAGTAAAATTATTATTATTAAGATTATTAAGATTTCTGACATCAGAGAAGAATACTTGATATTAATTGAGCTGAATAATGACACCCAGCAGGCACCGGACCAAAATGCAACGTCTGTCCAACGTTGGAGATTGACGTCAATGTGACGTTGGCTTGAGACGTTGGCTAAACGTTGGATTTTAGTTAGTTAATACCTCAACCTAAAACCAAAAAAAGATCAACATCTAATCATGTTCGAATTTGACGTTGTGTGGACGTTACCATTATGACGTCAAAGAGACGTCGGTTTTTGGTCACCATACCTCACGACTTAATGTCAGTATTTGACGTCAGTCTGACGTTGGGTTCTGACGTCAACTCGATTTTCATTTTCAACCAAAATGCAACGTCTGTCCAACATTGGACATTGATGTCAAAATGACGTTGGCTCAACGTTGGATTTTAGTTAGTTAATACCACAACCTAAAACCAACAAAAGATCAACGTCTAATGTAAGAATTTGACGTTGTGTGGACATTACCATTACGACGTCAAGGAGACGTCGGGTTTTGGTCACCATACCTCACGACTTAATGTCAGTATTTGACGTCATTACAACGTTGGGTTCTGACGTCAACCTGATTTTAATTTTCAACCAAAATACAACATCTGTCCAACATTGGAGATTGACATCAATCTGCCCGATTTTCATTTTCAATTAAAATGCAACGTCTGTCCAACATTGGACATTGATGTCAATCTGACGTTGGCTCAACGTTGGATTTTAGTTAGTTAATACCACAACCTAAAACCAACAAAAGATCAACGTCTAATGTTAGAATTTGACATTGTGTGGACATTAGCATTATGACGTCAAGGAGACGTCGGGTTTTGGTCATCATACCTCACGTCTTGATGTCAATATTTGACGTCATTACGACGTTGGGTTCTGACGTCAACCTGATTTTAATTTTCAACCAAAATGCAACGTCTATCCAACGTTGGAGATTGACGTCAATATGACGTTGGCTTGAGACGTTGGCTCAACATTGGATTTAAGTTAGTTAATACCACAACCTAAAACCAACAAGAGATCAACATCTAATGATGTTCAAATTTGACGTTGTGTGGACGTTACCATTATGACGTCAAGGAGACGTCGGGTTTTGGTCACCATACCTCACGACTTAATGTCAGTATGTGATGTCAATCTGACGTTGGGTTCTGACGTCAACTCGATTTTCATTTTCAACCAAAATACAACATCTGTCCAACATGGGAGATTGACATCAATCTGCCCGATTTTCATTTTCAACCAAAATGCAACGTCTGTCCAACGTTCGATATTGACGCCAATCTGACGTTGGGTTCTGACTTAAACTCGATTTTCATTTTCAACCAAAATGCAACGTCTTTCCAACGTTCGATATTGACGCCAATCTGACGTTGGGTTCTGACGTCAACTCGATTTTCATTTTCAACCAAAATGCAACGTCTGTCCAACATTGGACATTGATGTCAATCTGACGTTGGCTCAACGTTGAATTTTAGTTAGTTAATACCACAACCTAAAACCAACAAAAGATCAACGTCTAATGTTAGAATTTGACATTGTGTGGACGTTACCATTATGACGTGAAGGAGACGTCGGGTTTTGGTCACCATACCTCACAACTAAATGTCAGTATCTGACGTCATTACGACGTTGGCATTAGACGTTGAGCTGACATTGAATTTTGGTCACCTGATGTCGCAACCAAAATTAAACCAAATATCAACGTCTTATGATGTTGTGTGTCTGCTGGGAACTATTGTCTTCTGCTTTACAGTTGAATCTAATTGGTTTTATATTTGATGAATGTTCAACATCGACACAGTTACTGAACTGACGTGTGTCTATATCGTCCTAATGCACGGCGAGGAGGACAGTTTGAGTGGACAAAGACTCTCCAAGGATCACAGATGGAGAAGTGCAGAGATTAGTTGAGTCTTGGAGTCAGAAAGACTCAAATAAAATGAGCAAACAACCCCTACATCACCACATGTTGTTTCAAGAAAAATCCTCCTCGCTCATCCAAAAACAAACTCCAGCACATTCAGTGTCAGACACGACTGGATCATCAAAAGGGACCAGTTTCTATGGTCAGATGACACTAACAAAGAGCTTTTTGGCAGCAAACCCACCAGATGGGATATAAAGCACCCCATGTCTATGGTTAAATACACCACTGGATCTTTAATGTTGGGGCCTATTTTTTTGGTGGAGGTCCTGGACTTCTTGGTAAAGAGTGCCAAGATAATCAGGTATTGAGTCACTTCGTTTTTACTAAGTACATTGGACTTTTAGGAATTGTAACACGGTTCTTTGTTCAGGGAAGAAGGAGGCGAGAACCGGCGAATATTCAACAGATTTTAAAGCTACACTGTGTGATATTTTCCCCCATCTAGTGGTGAAAAGGTATATGACCATCCAGTGAATATTAGTTTCTCTTCCTCTCAATTCCGATTTCGTTTTAACTCCTACAGTGACCGATTTAGTCCAAGATTAACATGGCTTGCAGTTAAACCTCGTCCACATTCGACACGGTGCCATCGAATGTTAAAACGCCAAAGGCGAAGCTTGAATTTACGGGTATGTCCCTCTTTGGCTAATGTACTTTCAAGATGGAGGAGCAACATGGCGACCCGCATTCAAACCCTCACCCGTATGTGTTTACAATGGCATATTATAAACTTACGAGAATACTTTATTACTTGAAAGAAGTAAATATACATTAATGAGCACATATATTTTTGAAAGAACTAAGTGTTTTTAGCTAAGAATAAACTAAAAAAGTTACACAGTGTAGCTTTAATAATAAATAATAAATAAATAAACTGAAAGTACCTCACGGACGATTGCCGCGCACACATAATAAACGTAAACACAACGTAAAATCCAGGCCTGGTCCTCTCTCGTCTTCAATCACTCACTGGCCTCGCGCCGCTCTCACGGCTCTCGCTCGCCCTGCTTGTCACAGTGATATTTGAGTCAAACAAGCTCATTTCATGTGATTAATTATAATTATTATAATTATACTGTTTGTTTTCAACATTCATAAAGGCAAGAAAAAGCATGGCGAGGTGATGAAATGATATCACCTGTGCAAGGTGTTTCTTTAGTCAATGCATTTAAAAGCTCAGACAAACTGTCAGTAAACTCCACGTGTAATGTGTGGCTTGATCCTCGGCTTCCGAATTATAATCAGGTATTCTCTTGCCTTCAGCCGCTTGAACTGCAGCCACTGAAGAAAGCAGAACAATACGGCCATCAGCACGACGTGACAGCGCTTGGCTTATCTGTCCGAAGCACGCAGGTCAGCCAGCCAGCTTTACGAGGCGAGCGCACCTTCCTCCAATGACAGCGCAAATCCTCATAGTGTCTCATGATCCCAGGACTTTCTGTTCTGAAATATGATCAGCTCTGGAGGCTCGACTGTGTGCGTGTGAAGATACACAACATGCAGTCCCCCTCCAGACAGGTTATTTATCTGTAAATTGATCGGCAGGACTTCAAGGGAGGAGGCCGCCACTCGTCCCCTGGTGAAATTGGGAGGGCGGCTTGCGTTCGCACATTCAGCACAGCTTTAGCGCTTTATAATGGAGCAATCTAGCTCCCCTCGCATTCCCCAGATGGCCTTTTCCCTGTATTATTCAACCCTGCAAAAAATATTCCTACTTTATTGGTCCCCTGCAGCCATATTTTACTGGCCAGTTGACCTGCGTCATTCATATTCATTTGCCCATCCTGGAGAATATCGTCGCCTCGGGGGGTTTGTCTTCACACTGACCCGAGCGCTTATGTCGGATCTCCGAGCCGTTTCATTTAGAACTGACTCGCACCAGCTCTGTGCAAATGAGAGGAAGGATTTGTGGATCCTACGGCACTCTTTCCCAATGCAATCGTCACGGCCAATCTGCAGGATGGATCTCTAGCCCCACTGTGACCGAGTTAAACACATCCCATAGATGTGGACGCATGCAAAGAACCAGAAAGGATCAGAAGAGAGCTCAAAATGATCATTCCGCCCTTTAGAAAAGCAGAAAGCTATCACACGCAAGCTACAAAGGTGCAAAATGTTCAATGCAAAAGGTGCAATATGTCTAATGCATTATTTAATCTTAATCTGTATTTGTTAATATTATATAATGGACCTGAGCATGACCAGTTGTAGCTATTTTTATTAACGAACATTAATGATTAATACTGAAAAACTTTATTTTAAGATGTCTTTATACTCTAATTATACATTTAAGCACTACTGAGTAATATTAAAGGATAGTTCACACAGAAATCATTTACTCGCCCTCAAGTTGTTCCAAACCTTTAGATTTCTTTATGCTGAACACAAAGGAAGACATTTTGAAAAATGTTTGTAACATTTAACAGCATTTTAATGCAAAATTACAAAATTATTAGGGCTGTCAAAAGATTAATCGCGATTAATCGCATCCAAAATAAAAGTTTGTGTTTACATAATATATGTGTGTGTACTCTGTTAATTATTATTTATATATAAATACACTCACATTCATGTATATATTTAAGAAATATTTGCATGTATATACATTTATATAATCTATAATATATATAAATATAAATGTTTTATATATAAAAATAAAAAACATTTCTTAAATATATACATGCTTGTGTGTGTATTTATATATAAATAATAATTGACAGAGTACACACATATATATTATGTAAACACAAACTTTTATTTTGGATGCGATTAATCGCGATTAATCTTTTGACAGCCCTAAAAATTATATTATGTTTTATTTAGCAAGCATGTAACCACTTAGATCATAGAAAGAAAAGACCATTTACAGCCAATGGAGGCAATTTACCATATGGTTTTTACAGCTTTTGAACAGTTACAGCGCCATCTGTAACTGTTGATCTCCATAACACTTGTTGCATGCTCGTTTTGAATCATAAATCGCATGTGCTCACCTATTTTCGTGACGTTTTTAGTTTTTGTATAGGATTTATAGGCTTTTGAGTATATTTTGCCACGCCCATTTTATAAATGACCCTGTTATAGCTACCCAAAGGGCAAAGTTCAACTTTTTTAATATATAATTATTGATCTAGAGAGTCCAGATAATTGTACTGCAGTGGTTGTATTGAGGTTGAGTGATAAACCTAGGACTACTTTGCAAAAGTAGGTTTTTAACATAATCGTTAATATTTAATGAACGATTTGATTGACAGCAGCGGCTCTTGAAGCAAAGTTGTCCAGTATGAGGAGATCTATTAAATGATATCAATATTGTGTGGATGTGTGAAACACCACGTGATTACAGAGGCGTAAAACTCGTTAGCGCCAACTAGTGGGTGATTTCTTTCAAAATTCGAATGTGCCCACCGAGTTTCATTCCGATCGGCCTCCTAACCTTGTCTAATAGGTGCTCAAACTTAATTGGCCGATGGTGGACATGTTTTTTTAGATACGCCAATGTCCTCATAAACAATCATGGCTTCTTGGACAAAGACACTGCAAGCCAATTTTTAAGTCAATCGGACAAGCGGTTGGGTGGTTATAGCCATTTTCATGATTTTCTTCCTTTTATAGCGCCACCAAGTGGCCAATCATCACGATATTTCTCATGTGACCTTACATTGAGCTCATACACATGTGTACCAAGTTTGGTGAAAATATCTCATTCCGTTCATGAGTTATAGCCATGTTAGTAAAAGTGGCTCCGCCCAAATCGAACATTTTGGCTCACCTTAGCGACCATGATTTGATATTTCAACTTTATTTGATAAATATTGATATTCACTCAATAGTGACAAAGACAGATCTCGCCCCACTGACTACCATAGCATTTCCCCCCTATCATTGTATTTTGGGGCAAGATTTGTTTGGTTATAAGCATTTTTCAAAATATTTTCCTTTGTTTTCAGCATAACAAAGACATTTATACAGGTTTGGAAGAACTTGATGGTGAGTAAATAATGATATTTTTGGGTGAACTATCCCTTTAAGTAACTACATGTTCTTATTATAGACTTATAATTAGGGTTTGGTTTGGTTTGGGGTTAAAATAGCAGTATTCATTTTTTATTATTACACTACTAAAGACACCCTCATTTATAGAAATGAATTAAAAACGTCTGTTTAGCGCAAATTTTGCTAAACTAATTCTATTATTTTCCTATACTGTGAACTGTCCGAAGTCAAACTCAATCTCGAACTATACTAGTTTGGCACCCAAAACTATTGCGTTCCCATCAAGAAGTCATTGATGCTTCAATGAAGAACCTTTAGATCCAGAAACACAAGTGATGTTTTTTATTTGATTAGAAAAATGTCTTTGAACAGGTTCATTTAAATGGACTGTTCAAACGAACCGCCTCACTAAAACGAATCATGCCATTTCAGAGCGAATTCCTAGTGGAGCGTTTGATTTGTGCTTCAGATCTTCACTGTAATATATAATGAGACATGAAACCAGCTGTGTAATCTTTGTAACGCTCAATGCAACTAGACAAACTAGCTTGTAAAGCAACACTGTGACACACTACTGGAAAAGAGTTAAATTAGCTGTATTTCTACTTTTAGTGAGACTCGAACACTGTAGCAGAACGACGGCGGTGCTGTCATTAATGGACTGGACTGCCTTCAGGCTTCTTTATATAGAATGTGAGAGTGCTGCGGGCGAGATAGAGATAGATAGAGAGAGAGAGAGAGAGAGAGAGAGAGAGAGAGAGAGAGAGAGAGAGAGAGAGAGAGAGAGAGAGAGAGAGAGAGAGAGAGAGAGACACTGACCCGGATCCACACATGACCCACTCTGCGCAACAACTAGCGACTCATTTGGGTCTATTTTTATTACCCTCAAGGAATTATTTGAGGTTGCCAGAATAATTGTACAATTTACAACTTATTTACAAAAATTAAACTACATTTTATACGGGTAAATCCAAGTGTTTTGATCTTTTAACATATACGACATCCAAATGACACTTCAGGAGAAGAGAAAAACATGACGAATCTATACGATCATCACAAGTTGAGGTAAATAATATATAGAAGATGCACAGTGTCAAACACACGAACACAAAACACCATCATGGCAACACATGACACTAAAATAATGCATTTTTTAATTCCCAAAAATGGTACATTTAACAGCATTTTAATGCTAAATTACATACAATTATATTATGTTTTATTTAGCAAGCATGTAACCACTTAGATCATAGAAGGAAAAAAACATTTACAGCCAATACAGGCAATTTACCATAGGAAATATATGGTTTTTTAAGCTTTTTAACCGTTATAGCGCCACCTATGGGCTGATCTCAATAACACTTGTTGCATGCTTGTTGAGAATCATAAATCGCATGTGCTCAGCAATTTTCATGACATTTTGAGTTTTTGTATAGGATTTATAGGCTTTTTAGTGTATTTTGCCACGCCCATTTTATAAATGACCCTGTTATAGCTACCCAAAGAGCAAAGTTCAACTTTTTAAATATATAATTATTGATCTAGAGAGTCCAGATAATTGTACTACAGTGGTTGTATTGAGGTTGAGTGATAAACCTAGGACTACTTTGCAAAAGTAGGTTTTCAACATAATCGTGAATATTTAATGAACGATTTGATTGACAGCAGCGGCTCTTGAGGTAAAGTTGTTCAGTATGAGGAGATCTATTAAATGATATCAATATTGTGTGGATGTGTGAAACACCACGTGATTACAGAGGCTTAAAACTCCTTAGCGCCAACTAGTGGCAGATTTCTTTCAAAATTCACATGAGTCGAACGTGCCTACAGAGTTTCCTTCCATTAACCTTGTCTAATAGGTGCTCAAATTTCATTGGCCGATGGTGGACATGTTTTTTAGATACGCCAATGTCCTCATAAACAATCATGGCTTCTTGGACAAAGACACTGCATGCCAACTTTTAAGTCAATCTGACTAACGGTTGGGTGGTTATAGCCATTTTCAAGTTGTTTTCCTGTTATAGCGCCACCAAGTGGCCAATCATCATGACTGTTTTCGTATGACCTCAAATTCAGGTCATACACAGTTGTACCAAATTTGGTGAAAATATCTCATTCCGTTCACGAGTTATAGCCATTTTAGTAAAAGTGGCTCCGCCCACATCACATTTTAGCTCAACTTAGCGACCGTGAATCGAAATTTCAAGTTTTTTTTATTTTATAAATATTGATATTTGCTCTCCACAGAATATTTCTGCACTGGTTTGGTTCCCGATCAGGCAAAAAAAAAACTTGGACAAGTTCGCAAAAGTAGATTTAAAAAAATAAAAAAAAAAACACCAGAAATTTTCGCATTAAACCCGAGACATACGTCATACTTTTGACCGCTGTAGCGCCACCATCAGGCCGATTGGGCTGATCTTTGGTGACATTGTAGACGGTGTGAGCACTACCAGCCCTCAAAGTTTCACCTCTCTACGACTTACGGTTTGCTCTGCCCGATCACTTTAAGAGGAGAATGATCCTTGGAAAATTTAACAATTACAATAGAGTTTCATAAATGGCAAATGTTCTGTTCAGAAAGGAATAGCCTCGCGGCTCTCTCTCCACAGGTCAACACCACTGATGATAAAAGCGAGCGTGCACAGTTCAGAGAGAGAAGCCCAGAAAACCCCACAGAGCAATAATAATGAATCCAGCACAAACTCAGGCGCTAAAAGCATCAGCGGGTGTGTGTACGCGGGTCTGCGTCAAAAGCTCGAATCCACAGGGTCACCAACAACAATTAAGAGAGATAATTATCCCGCGTCTCTAGCGTGGCATCGCGCTGGCCATCTTTGTTACGGGGCTAATGAATTGTCACAGCTCGCGTTAAGATGTCAGAATGAGTTCATAATGCCGTCTGACGGAAATCATCCAGTGTCAAATTGTTTGTTTATCTCGATGCTGAAGTATCGGCCTTCACATCTCTCTACAATTACAACTGAACTGATCTGAGTAATGGCACTGTTGTCTTCTGTAGAGATGAATTAGTCTCATATTTGATGAAGTTTGCATCATTGATTCTCTATAAAGTGATGTGAGTTTTTCAGACACACACTCAAAGCACTCAAAAAAATGATTCTTTAAACTTACTTAATTTAATTATGGACAGTGGTTCCACACAAGCAAATTGCTTTTTATTAACATTAATGGATTTTTTCTAATCTATGTAAACTCCTTGTGTTGGGACAACACAACTGAATGGGGAAGAATCTATGTGAAATAGTAATGTTGAACTAAATCAGTGGAATTGCTTCCCTGTAACTTAAATCGGTTAAGTTAAATGAACATGCACACTCAAAAAAATAACTCATTGGACAAACTCAATTTACCTGAGGGCAGGTTTTCCATCCAATAAATATGTGTAACCCCAACTCATAAAAAACTAATTCATACAATGAAATGTAATTGAGTTGGTCCAACTCAATTTTATCTAATAGTTTAATTGATATTTATATACATATAACATTACTTTTTTTTCTTGTCAAACTTAAATTAAAAAAATTAATTGGAAAATCAATTATAAGCAGTTTCATTCATCATCATACACAATGTATATAATGAATATATAAGAAAAGAGGTTTGACATTAGCATAGATCACTGAGTGCCACTCTTCAGAATAACGGTAACCACAAAATTAAAAAAACATTACAGAAACCTCTCTAAATGTCCAACATAACTGAACATTAAACACTAACATTACTAACAACATCATTCCCTTTACAGAAAAACATATAAATAACACTCTAATCCCTAAATTTACTCTCCTAATGGAGTCCCTTGCAAAGCATGCTGGGAACTGCCCAGTTAGTTATGTCAACACAAATATTTAATGTAGTTTTAACACAACTGAATTAAGTAAACTTCAGTTTTAAAAATATTAGGTTGATTGAACACAATTAAATTAAGTTGTGACAAAATTAGATATGTTTAAGTAAAGTGAACAGAATTTAAATGTGTCACATCTATGAAGGGCTTGAATCATTTTTTTGAGTCAGGTTTCTGGTTCAAATGTAATTGATTCATGTTAAACTGACTTAAAACCGTTACTCTTTGACATAACTTGATGTTTTCATTTTGAAATAACATGTTTCAATCAAGTAACCCAAAGAAATAAGACTTTCACTTCCCATCATGCTTTGGAAAGGGGCTGAATTCAGAGAGTAAATGTTTAAATAAAGGGCAATTTGATGCATTTTTAACAAGATAAGAAAATGGAGAGACTTTTTTATGGTTAATGTTTTATGTCGGTATTTAAAGTTTGTGTTATGATAGTGTTTTTGGAGGTTATTGTGGAGAAGTGTAGAGCATGTGCTTGGGGAATTTAATTAAAATTCAACATAACCCAATAACATGGAACCTGAGAAATTAAAAAATTAAGTAAATCCAATATATGCACTCAAAAAAATGATACCTGGGTTTTACTTAATTTTTTTATGTCAACAGGTTCCATGTAATTGGGTTATGTTGAATTTCATTAAAATAGTTTATTTCAGTAAGTGTAAGTTTTTTTACGTATGTTTAATTCAATGCCATTCACGTTAACATTCTTCATTTTGTCCAAAACTATTCAATTTAATTATTCTAAAATGAATATAATAAACAAACCAAAACAAGTAATCCAGATTAATTGATTAGTTTTATTTAGAGAAATACTATATTTACAACATTTACAAAACCTTTTACAAGGTTTTATTGGCTATAGCCAGAAGATGGTTTTGTTACACCACAAAATAAAACATAAAAAAACGTAACAAAAACTCCTCTAAATGTCCTGAACATTAAACATTAACTAACAACATCTTTCCCTTTACAGAAAAACATAAAATAACACTTTAATCCCTAAATTTAGTCTCCTACGAGTCCCTTGCAAAGCATGGGAACTACAGATCCATTGCCCAGTTAGTTATGTCAACACAAATTTTTCATGTAGTTTTAACACAACTTAATTAAGTAAACTTCAGTTTTAAATATATTAGGTAGATTGAACACAATTAAATGAATTTGTGACAAAATTAGATTTGTTTGAGTAAAGTGAACAGAATTTAAATGTGTCATATCTATGAAGGGCCTGAATCGTTTTTTTGAGTGCATGGTATGCCCAAAGTAGTAGTTTTTTATTATTAAATCAACTTTAATAGTTATTATTAGGTCCTCAGCCCAAGCACATGCTCTACACTTCACCACAACGGTATAACCTCCAAAAACACTAACATAACCAAACATTAAGCATTAAAAACTCTCTGAATTTTCTCATCTTGTTAAAAATGCATCAAATTGCCCTTTATTTAAACATTTACTCTCTGAATTCAGCCCCTTTGCAAAGCATGATGGGAAGTGAAAGTCTTATTTCTTTGGGTTACTTGATTGAAACATGTTATTTCAAAATGAAAACATCAAGTTATGTCAAAGAGTAACGGTTTTAAGTCAGTTTAACATGAATCAATTACATTTGAACCAGAAACCTGATATAATTGTGCTAAATCAAGATGAATTGCTGAAATAAAGTGAACAGCATCATAAAATAATTTTTTGAGTGCATACTTTATGATTTCAATTGAATATTTTGGTGTTTTTCCTCACACATCCCCATTAAAAATGACACCGCAAATGAAGTGTCCTCTGGGAAATCCAATCCCATCCAGACAGGAATATTCCCATTTCTCCTCATTTATTCTGAGCTTCATTGAATACTGTAAAGCTGCTGAACACACCTCCATTATGTATTTTTGCCAACTTTCTGGGTAAAATAGCAGTTGGTGGAAGGCCTGCCTTAATAAATGCGCACACATCCAGAGAACAAGACGTCCCGTAACACTCACATCCAGAGCTCTCATCAACACCTGCCTTTTAGAAAAGCATTTCCTGTCAAACAGCGCCATACACTAACAAATAAAGGGTTTTAGTGGCATCTCTGGCTCCATGAAGAACCTTTAAAACATACAGACTCTAAGAATGTTTTGCTAACGTTCCCATTAAGTTATGAAACGTTCGTTTTATCAGACAAGAGCCAAATCATGACACTATTGTCTTCTGTAGAGCGGAATTTATCTCATAATTATGAGATAAAAGTTGAAATTATGACATACTAAGATATACTTATGACCAAGTCATCAATTATGACATACTAAGATATACTTATGACCAAGTCATCAATTATGACATACTAATTCATGAGAAAATTTTTTAATTTATGACTTAAACAGTCGAAAAACTATAAGATAAAGAGTAAAAATGATGACAATCATAATTATGAAAAAAAAAACAATAATTATGGAAAAACTCATACTGTCATAATTATGATATTTAAAAAAATCTAAATTATGACACAAAATTATAAAAAGTTATAATTATGACATAAAAAGTCAAAACTAGTAAAAAATTATGCCATAAGTAAAAATGATGCCATAAACCGAAATTATGATTTAAAAAGTCATAATTATGAGATACAATTTGAAATCATAAAAAGGTGAAATTATGACTTAAAAAGTGACATATTAAGTCGAAATTATGATATAAAAAGTAATAATTATGACATAAAAGTTGACATATGACAACCTAATCATATTTATGAGATAAAAATTGACATTATGACATACATAGACAATTGGATTAATTAAATTGTCATAAAAAGTTGAAATTATGACATAAATCATAATTATGATGAAAAATGTATTAATTATGACTTAAAAAGTTGGAAATTATGAGATAAAAAGTAAAAATGACATACTAAATCATAATTGTAAGAAAAAAATATTTACTTTATCGAAAAAGTTGTTGAACATTATGAGATAAAAGTCAAAATGACAGTGAAAATGATGAGATTTAATAACATTTTTAAATTATAACATACAAAATTATAAAAAGTTATAATTATGTTTTATAATTATAATTATGACATAAAAAGTCACAACTGACATACTAAGTAAAAATTATGCCATGAGTCGAAATTATAATTTAAATCTTTTCTTATGACATAAAAGTTGACATTATGACATACTAATCATTATTATGAGATAGAAGTTGAAATTATGTCATAAAAAGTCAAAATTGACATACTAAGTCGAAATGATGTCATAAACCGGAATTATGATTTAAAAAGTCATAATTATGACATAAAAGTTGAAATAATGGCATATTAAATCATAATTATGAGACATTTAAATTATGACTTAAAAAGTCGAAAATTATGAGATAAAAAGTAAAATTGACATACTAGTCATACTTATGATATAAAAGTTGAAATTATGACACTAAATCATAATTAAGAGAACAAATTTCAAATTATGACTTAAAAAGTCGAAAATTATGAGATAAAAAGTAAAATTGACATACTAGTCATACTTATGATATAAAAGTTGAAATTATGACACTAAATCATAATTAAGAGAACAAATTTCAAATTATTACTTAAAAAGTCGAATATTATGAGATAAAAAGTAAAAATTTACATACTAGTCATAATTATGATATAAAAGTTGAAATTAGGACATACTAAATCATAATTAAGAGGAAAAAAATTCCAATTATTACTTAAAAAGTCGAAAATTATTATATAAAAAGTAAAAATTGACATACAAAGTCATAATCATGATGTCATTGAAATTATGACACAAAGACAATTGGAAAAAAGATTAAATTATGACATAAAAAGTCAAAATTGACATACTAAGTCGAAATGATGTCATACTAAATCATAATTATGAGACATATGTTTAAATTATGATTTAAAGAGTCAAATGTTATGAGATAAAAAGTAAAAATTGACATACTACGTCATAATTATGATATAAAAGTTGAAATGTAAAAAATGTTCACTCAAAATGACAATAATAATTGAGAAAAAAATGTCAAAATTATAATTTAC
>NC_137103.1:55039985-55047485 GCF_949357685.1 Gobio gobio | reverse complement strand
ATAAAAGTTGAAATTATGACATACTAAGTCATAATTATGAGATAAAAGTTGAAATTATGACATAGCAAAATATATTTATGAGATAAAAGTTTAAATTATGACATACTAAATCATATTTATGAGATAAAATTCAAAATGATGACATACTAAATCATATTTATGAGATAAAAGTTGAAATTATGACATAGCAAAATATATTTATGAGATTTAAAAAATCTGAATTATGAATTAACAATGATCCTTGAGAATTCTTTTTTCAAATTATGATTTTAAAGTCATAATTAAAAAAGCTAAATGATGACATACTAAATCATAATTATGGGGAAAAAATAATTATGAGATAAAAAAATTATGACAAGATTTTAAAAAAATCTTCATATTCAGTATATTATTGCCCGGACACGATCAGACGAGAGCAAAACCTGACCTGAGCTGAGCTCAGTAATGACACTGCTGTCTTCTGTAGAGCTGCTCAATCAAATTTGTTTCATAATTGACTAATTCTGCAACACTGATTGTATTATTTTCATATACTCTGAACTGTCCGAATGAATCACTCAATCACCATTCAGGCCTTTTTACTAATCTGATTACATCAAGAGTGATTCACTCCACAAATCACAACTTCTGAACAGCTGATAGAAACACACACGGCATGGTTTATGAAATATTATCCGTCATATTTCACCAGCACTCATGCCTTAAAAAGAGTCTTGAGCTCAAAATCATGAGCCTTTCATCTGAAACACACATGACTTGGTGGTTTCTAGCTGTCATAATATCCTCATACACACACACACACACACACACACACACACACACACACACACACACACACACACACACACACACACACTGAAGTGATGTGACTGTTTGTGAGGAAGCCAGTGTGGCCTGTCAGTCATCCGTCAGTCTATCGTCCTGCTGTTGTTTCTGTTGTGTGTGTGTGTGTGTGTGTGTGTGTGGAGAAGGTCTTGTGTCCGTGTGAAATCTGTTCTCCATCCAAACCCATTAATGGCAGTGCTCTAGACGTGTGGCATCACTGAGAATGTTAAATCAATCATAACACTCACTCGCCGTCATAATTCAGAACCGTCCACTTTGATTATTGCACATCATCACGGCTGATGCGGTTTAATAACAGCAACACAACGTCCAGACATTAATGATCAAACACAAAACATCCTTTCCATCTTTTCTACAAGAGTAGAGTAGTTTTTATGAGATGAAATGTTGAAAATATAACATACTAAGTCATAATTTTGAGATAAACGTTGCAATTATGACTTAAAAAGTTATAGTGACATGTCAAAACTGACATAGTAAGTTCATAATTATTATGACTTAAAAAGTAAAACATTTGGAGATAAAATTAATGTATTAATGTATTAATTATTAAGTAATCATAATAAAATTGAAATTATGACATACTAAGAAATAATTATGAGATTATTACACATTTTAATTGACACACTAAATCATAATTTAGGAAAAACAAAAATTATGACAAACTGAAATTGTGATTTAAAGACATAATTATTACATAAAAGTTGAAATTATGACATACTAAATCATAATTATGAGGAAAAAAAGGTTTAAATTATGACTTAAAAAGTAAAAAATTATGAGATAAGTAAAAAATTATGTCATACTTTCATAATTATGAGATAAAAATTTAAATTATGACACTAAATCAAAATTTTGAGATAAAAAGTAAAACATTATAACAAACTCATATTTGAAATTATGACATACTAAGTCAAAAAAAGTTTTGAAAAAAAAATCTAAATTATGACGAATTATAATCATGAGAAAGATTACTGAATCAAATCAAAATTATGATTTAGTCATAATTATGATATTTAAAAAAAGTGAAATTATGACAAACTAAATCATAATTATGACGGGAAATGTTTTAATTCTGACTTAAAAGTATGAGATTGAAAGTAAAAAATATGACACTCGAAATCATAATTACAACATACTGAGTCATAATTAGGAGATAAAAGTTGAAATGATGACATCATAATTATGAGAAATGTTGAAATTATGACACTAAATTAAAATTATGATAAAAAGTTACAAATTATAACACACTAACTCATATTTATGAGATAAAAGTTGAAATTATGACATACTAAATCATAATTATGAGGGAAAATTTAAAATTATGATTTAAAATTATGAGATTAAAAGTAAAAATTCTGACAAACTAAGTCATAGTTACGGCATACTGTCATAATTATGAGATAAAAGTTGAAATTATGACATACTAAATCATAATTACAACATACTAAATCAAAATTATGAGATAAAAAGTAAAACATTATAACAAACTCATATTTGAAATTATGACATACTAAGTCAAAAAAAGTTTTGAAAAAAATCTAAATTATGACGAATTATAATCATGAGAAAGATTACTGAATCAAATCAAAATTATGATTTAGTCATAATTATGATATTTAAAAAAAGTGAAATTATGACAAACTAAATCATAATTATGACGGGAAATGTTTTAATTCTGACTTAAAAGTATGAGATTGAAAGTAAAAAATATGACACTCGAAATCATAATTACAACATACTGAGTCATAATTAGGAGATAAAAGTTGAAATGATGATATCATAATTATGAGAAATGTTGAAATTATGACACTAAATTAAAATTATGATAAAAAGTTACAAATTATAACACACTAACTCATATTTATGAGATAAAAGTTGAAATTATGACATACTAAATCATAATTATGAGGGAAAATTTAAAATTATGATTTAAAATTATGAGATTAAAAGTAAAAATTCTGACAAACTAAGTCATAGTTACGGCATACTGTCATAATTATGAGATAAAAGTTGAAATTATGACATACTAAATCAAAATTACAACATACTGAGTCATAATTATGAGATTAAAGTTGAAATTATGATGCAATAATATGAGATACAAATTTTAATTATGACAAGTGCAAGTCATAATTATGAGATTTAAAAATTCTAAATTGACAATCATAATTATGAGAAAAAATGTGAAAGTATGACGAGTTGAAAATTTTGACATAAAAAGCCACAATTAACATACTGTCATAATTATGAGAAATGTTGAAATTATGACATACTAAATAAAAATTATGATAAAAAGTACAAAATGCTAACACTAACTCATAACTATGAGATAAAAGTTGAAATTATGACATACTAAATCATAATTATGAGGGAAACATTTTAATTATGATTTAAAATTATGAGATTAAAAGTAAAATTTACGACATACTGAGTCATAATTATGAGATTAAAGTTGAAATCATGACATACTAAATCATAATTACAACATATTGAGTCATAACTATGAGATTAAAGTTGAAATTATGATGCAATAATATGAGATACAAATTTTAATTATGACAAGTCATAATTATGAGATTTAAAAATTCTAAATTGACAATCATAATTATGAGAAAACATTTGAAAGTATGACGAGTTGAAAATTTTGACATAAAAATTATGATAAAAAGTACAAAATTATAACACTAACTCATAACTATGAGATAAAAGTTGAAATTATGACATACTAAATCATAATTATGAGGGAAACATTTTAATTATGATTTAAAATTATGAGATTAAAAGTAAAATTTACGACATACTGAGTCATAATTATGAGATTAAAGTTGAAATCATGACATACTAAATCATAATTACAACATATTGAGTCATAACTATGAGATTAAAGATGAAATTATGATGCAATAATTTGAGATAAAAACTGAAATTATGACAAATCATAATTATGAGATAAAAAAAAAATCTAAATTGACAATCATAATTATGAGAAAAAAATTGAAATTATGACTTAAAAAGTAAAAATTGTCATAGTTGTGATTAAAAAAAGGGATAATTATGACTTATAAAAGTTGAAAATGTTAATATTTGGACTTTTTAATGTTTTTTCCTCCTCTCTGGCAGAAATGCTCCCACAGCGGCGCGTCTGACTGGAGGTGTGTGTGTGTGTGTGTGTGTGTGTGTGTTAAAGTGTGTTTGACCCTTACAGCAGGTAAAGAAGAGCTCAGGCCTCAGAGATCTGCTAAATACAGATCACACACACACACACACACACACAAACACACACACACACACACACACACACACACACACACACACACACACACACTGCGGCTGCTGTGATTAAACACACTTTCACAACCCCTGTGTTTGTTTAAGCAGAGCCTGAGGAGCGAGTGTGTTCATTAATGAGTGTGTGAAGTGTAGCGCTGACATTTATTCTGCGGTTTGGAGCGGCCGTTCTTGACACACACTTTCTCTCGCTGTCATTTAATTAACCCTCCGCAGATTAAAGCGTTATTCGCCCGGCTTTTTGATTGTTGAGATATATGATGTAAACTATCTTTCTTCTTCTGTGGATGATGTTTTGAAGAACTTTCATTAGAAGGGGGAAAAACATGATTATGTAACAGCCCCACAAAATAATGCTGAATGCATTCTTCCAGCAACTTCATGAGCTCATCGCACAACTTTAGTTATTTCTCAGGTGGTTATTTCTTTTCCTTTTTGCCTTTTTTTTCTGCTTATGCCCAACATTCTCTATTATTAAGCCGAAGTGTTGTGTGAGTTGTGTGCTGACCAAGCCTCGGGGAGGAAGAGCTCACCTGGAGGCGGCCGGATGCTGTGTAAGCCAGAACGGGGCATCTATCATCTGTGGGGCATCTGGGGCTCACACACCTACAGAGAGAGAGGAGAGTCACCTCTGACCCCGAGTTGTGTCTCAAATGACACACTACACACTTATAGTATACACTACTTATGCGCTCAGCCATGTAGTGAGTGAACTATGGGTTATTTTGTCACTCAACATCAGAGACTTACAGCCCCTCCCCCTCCGATACGTACGTGTAAATGAACGCCCACTGCTGTGATTGGCCGCTGTGAGACTTCAGTGTAAACGCCCACTGCTGTGATTGGCCGCTGTGAGACTTCAGTGTAAACGCCCACTGCTGTGATTGGCCGCTGTGAGACTTCAGTGTAAACGCCCACTGCTGTGATTGGCCGCTGTGAGACTTCAGTGTAAACGCCCACTGCTGTGATTGGGCACTGTGAGACTTCAGTGTAAACGCCCACTGCTGTGATTGGCCACTGTGAGACTTCAGTGTAAACGCCCACTGCTGTGATTGGCCACTGTGAGACTTCAGTGTAAACGCCCACTGCTGTGATTGGCCGCTGTGAGACTTCAGTGTAAACGCCCACTGCTGTGATTGGCCACTGTGAGACTTCAGTGTAAACGCCCACTGCTGTGATTGGCCGCTGTGAGACTTCAGTGTAAACGCCCACTGCTGTGATTGGCCACTGTGAGACTTCAGTGTAAACGCCCACTGCTGTGATTGGCCACTGTGAGACTTCAGTGTAAACGCCCACTGCTGTGATTGGCCGCTGTGAGACTTCAGTGTAAACGCCCACTGCTGTGATTGACAGCTGTGAGACTTCAGTGTAAATGCCCACTGCTGTGATTGGCCGCTGTGAGACTTCAGTGTAAACGCCCACTGCTGTGATTGACAGCTGTGAGACTTCAGTGTAAACGCCCACTGCTGTGATTGGCCACTGTGAGACTTCAGTGTAAATGCCCACTGCTGTGATTGGCCGCTGTGAGACTTCAGTGTAAACGCCCACTGCTGTGATTGGCCGCTGTGAGACTTCAGTGTAAACGCCCACTGCTGTGATTGGCCGCTGTGAGACTTCAGTGTAAACGCCCACTGCTGTGATTGGCCGCTGTGAGACTTCAGTGTAAACGCCCACTGCTGTAATTGGCCACTGTGAGACTTCAGTGTAAACGCCCACTGCTGTGATTGGCCGCTGTGAGACTTCAGTGTAAACGCCCACTGCTGTGATTGGCCGCTGTGAGACTTCAGTGTAAACGCCCACTGCTGTGATTGGCCACTGTGAGACTTCAGTGTAAACGCCCACTGCTGTGATTGGCCGCTGTGAGACTTCAGTGTAAACGCCCACTGCTGTGATTGGCCGCTGTGAGACTTCAGTGTAAACGCCCACTGCTGTGATTGGCCGCTGTGAGACTTCAGTGTAAATGCCCACTGCTGTGATTGGCCGCTGTGAGACTTCAGTGTAAACGCCCACTGCTGTGATTGGCCACTCTGAGACTTTAGTGTAAACGCCCACTGCTGTGATTGGCCGCTGTGAGACTTCAGTGTAAACGCCCACAGCTGTGATTGGCCGCTGTGAGACTTCAGTGTAAACGCCCACAGCTGTGATTGGCCGCTGTGAGACTTCAGTGTAAACGCCCACTGCTGTGATTGGGCACTGTGAGACTTCAGTGTAAACGCCCACTGCTGTGATTGGGCACTGTGAGACTTCAGTGTAAACGCCCACTGCTGTGATTGGCCACTGTGAGACTTCAGTGTAAACGCCCACTGCTGTGATTGGCCGCTGTGAGACTTCAGTGTAAACGCCCACAGCTGTGATTGGCCACAGTGAGACTTCAGTGTAAACGCCCACTGCTGTGATTGGGCACTGTGAGACTTCTTCAGTGTAAACGCCCACTGCTGTGATTGGCCACTCTGAGACTTCAGTGTAAACGCCACTGCTGTGATTGGCCACTGTGAGACTTTAGTGTAAACGCCCACTGCTGTGATTGGCCACTGTGAGACATCAGTGTAAACGCCCACTGCTGTGATTGGCCACTGTGAGACATCAGTGTAAACGCCCACTGCTGTGATTGGCCACTGTGAGACATCAGTGTAAACGCCCACTGCTGTGATTGGCCACTGTGAGACTTCTTCAGTGTAAACGCCCACTGCTGTGATTGGCCGCTGTGAGACTTCAGTGTAAACGCCACTGCTGTGATTGGCCACTCTGAGACTTCAGTGTAAACGCCACTGCTGTGATTGGCCACTGTGAGACGTCAGTGTAAACGCCCACTGCTGTGATTGGCCACTGTGAGACTTCAGTGTAAACGCCCACTGCTGTGATTGGCCGCTGTGAGACTTCAGTGTAAACGCCCACTGCTGTGATTGGCCGCTGTGAGACTTCAGTGTAAACGCCCACTGCTGTGATTGGCCACTGTGAGACTTCAGTGTAAACGCCCACTGCTGTGATTGGCCACTGTGAGACTTCAGTGTAAACGCCCACTGCTGTGATTGGCCACTGTGAGACTTCTTCAGTGTAAACGCCCACTGCTGTGATTGGCCGCTGTGAGACTTCAGTGTAAACGCCCACTGCTGTGATTGGCCACTGTGAGACTTCAGTGTAAACGCCCACTGCTGTGATTGGCCACTGTGAGACTTCAGTGTAAACGCCCACTGCTGTGATTGGCCACTGTGAGACTTCAGTGTAAACGCCCACTGCTGTGATTGGCCGCTGTGAGACTTAATGCAAAAAATACAATGCGATCTTCCTCAGTATTTCTGTCTTGTTTTACCTACAACTAAATGACTAAAATTATAAAGTCTAGTTTCTCTTTTCTTCCTTATT
>NC_137103.1:55017485-55032485 GCF_949357685.1 Gobio gobio | reverse complement strand
AAAGAGGGAATATTCTCAGAACGTTCAAGCAACGTTTAGATGAATATGTAAATACACTCACCTAAAGGATTATTAGGAACACCTGTTCAATTTCTCATTAATGCAATTATCTAATCAACCAATCACATGGCAGTTGCTTCAATGCATTTAGGGGTGTGGTCCTGGTCAAGACAATCTCCTGAACTCCACACTGAATGTCGGAATGGGAGAGAAAGAGGATTTAAGCAATTTTGAGCGTGGCATGGTTGTTGGTGCCAGACGGGCCGATCTGAGTATTTCACAATCTGCTCAGTTACTGGGATTTTCACGCACAACCATTTCTAGGGTTTACAAAGAATGGTGTGAAAAGGGAAAATCCTCCAGTCTGCGGCAGTCCTGTGGGCGAAAATGCCTTGTTGATGCTAGAGGTCAGAGGAGAATGGGCCGACTGATTCAAGCTGATAGAAGAGCAACTTTGACTGAAATAACCACTCGTTACAACCGAGGTCTGCAGCAAAGCATTTGTGAAGCCACAACACACACAACCTTGAGGCGGATGGGCTACAACAGCAGAAGACCCCACCGGGTACCACTCATCTCCACTACAAATAGATAAAAGAGGCGACAATTTGCACAAGCTCACCAAAATTGGACAGTTGAAGACTGGAAAAATGTTGCCTGGTCTGATGAGTCTGGATTTCTGTTGAGACATTCAGATGGTAGAGTCAGAATTTGGCGTAAACAGAATGAGAACATGGATCCATCATGCCTTGTTCCCACTGTGCAGGCTGGTGGTGGTGGTGTAATGGTGTGGAGGATGTTTTCTTGGCACACTTTAGGCCCCTTAGTGCCAGTTGGGCATGGTTTAAAAGCCACGGCCTACCTGAGCATTGTTTCTGACCATGTCCATCCCTTTATGAGCACCATGTCCCCATCCTCTGATGGCTACTTCCAGCAGGATAATGCACCGTCACAAAGCTCCAATCATTTCAAATTGGTTTCTTGAACATGACAATGAGTTCACTGGACTAAAATGGCCCCACAGTCACCAGATCTCAACCCAATAGAGCATCTTTGGGATGTGGTGGAACGGGAGCTTCGTGCCCTGGATGTGCATCCCACAAATCTCCATCAACTGCAAGATGCTCTCCTATCAATATGGGCCAACATTTCTAAAGAATGCTTTCAGCACCTTGTTGAATCAATGCCACGTAGAATTAAGGCAGTTCTGAAGGCGAAAGGAGGTCAAACACAGTATTAGTGTATGTTCCTAATAATCCTTTAGGTGAGTGTATATGCCCTCTCAATAACACAATAAACTACAAAACAGCAGTTCAGAAAGCATCTGATCATAGCGATATGCACCATCTCTGCAATCCACCAGCATCATGTCGAAAGATGGGGTTATGATAGTT
The DNA here is from genome assembly GCF_949357685.1 of Gobio gobio. NCBI lineage: Eukaryota > Metazoa > Chordata > Actinopteri > Cypriniformes > Gobionidae > Gobio > Gobio gobio. Next base: position 55,031,091 of record NC_137103.1, on the reverse strand, counting down.
TGATTATAAAGTATATTTGAGACTATTCACTATATACACCGATCAGGAATATCATAACTGAGGAAGTGAATAACACTGATGATCTGTTAGTGGGTGGGATATATTAGGCAGCAAGTGAACATTTTGTCCTCAGAGTTGATGTGTTCTTCAAATAATCAAATGAGTCTGAGAAAGATCTTATAAATGACTGAAGTTATCAGGTGTTTCAGGTGCATGTGTTAAACATGTTGGAAAATGCAATAGGTCATGCAAACAGGAAATGGACAATGTGCAGGAACACATACTGGAGGCACAGAATGAGCACTTTCACTATGGGATGGAAGCTTGTTTCTGCCACGGAATAAAAAGGTAGTGTGACTTTATCTCACAATTCTGACATTTTGAGTTTAGATTGCAAAATCAGACAATTCTGAGAAATAAAGTCAGAATCGTGCATGAGATTAAAAGTCACAATGACCTTTTTTATTATTCCATGGTGAAACAAGCTTCCATACAATGGCTATTGTTCTTCACTGAGAACAATCCCAGTAATAATGTCTCAAACGCTGTAATGTCCTCATTTAGCGGTTCAATTAAAATAAAATGCCTTAATATCCGTCTCTATAGTAAGAGTATTCTTTAATTAAATCATTTTGAAGTCACGACTTGATTTCTTCCACTGTTTTTCCCTTTCATTAACAAACACATTTGCTCATTAACAGAGAATGCGCAGCTCCGTTAATCACACTGAAGCTCTTTAGGAGCACGCAAACTTATAAAGATGATCACGTGACGCGAGGAACAAAAGATTTCATGAATCAAATGCTGAAGTTAAACATCTCTGTGAGTGAATCTAATCTCCACGTCTTAATGCGTCTGATCTTTCCCAATGCCTGCGTCTTACAGTGGATCTCAATGGAGAAACCCGCGGCCTCTCTCAGATTTGTCCCTCTGAATTGTTTGCCGTGACATTTGGGGCCAAAAGCGATCCATGCCTCATTTTCTCAGCCTCAAAGACCAGCAGTCCATTAGATCGATAGCGCAGAGATTTCCTGTCCCCGCGCGAGCGTAAATATCACGCGCGCGCGAGAATGAGACGCGCTGTCAGTTTGCTGCGCGTCGCCGGGAGATTTGATGAGAGCAAGCGGGCCTTTCCGTAATGCACGTGGGCAGCACAAAAGAAGCTTTACAGTAATTGTGAGTTATTAAAACGGGTAATCACCCCCCGAGCGCAATGAGGTGTAATGAACTTCACTGCTGGAACATCGCACGGATAAGAAGCAGAAACTGATACGGCTCGTGAGAGAAAGTCATCAGCTGTAACCCCAGAAGTGCGTTTTCCCCGATCGGCACTCAAAGGGAATCAAAACAGCATTGAGTTGAAAAGCTCATGCGCTGCCGCCCACACGCGCACACCCACGCGCGTCCACCCACGACGCCTCTCAAACCCCACAATGCAGTGCACTGTTTCCAGCAGTGGAGCGCGGGGACTGTGCTGAAGTGTCAAACGCAAAAACAGCGGGTCATCATCACTATATGGAAGCTTATTTCCGATTTTTTTTAATCCATAGTAAGGGGGGGGGGGGGGTCGCAAGACTGCAAAGAAGAAATTGTGAGATAAAAAGTTCACACCAAGGATGAAAACGATAAAGATATAAATAAAAAAATCGTTCGAAATATAAAATAATAGCATACACCATAACGATAACAGCACAATGAAGACGAGTTAACATCTCGCAATTCTGAGTGTTTTTCTTGGAATTCTAGTTTAAAAAAGGAAATTGCAACTTTACATTTTTTTTTCTTGGAATTGTGCAATTCTCGCAAATTCGGAATTTTGACTTTTTTTAATCAAAATCGCGTGAAAAAAAGTCCGAATTGTGAGACAAAAAAAGTCACAATTACCATTTTTAATTATTTATTTTTAACCATAGTGGAGAAAAACAAATCGCAAGACTGCAACTCCGAGAAAAAACTGAAGTGCTCAAACGCAAAAACAGCGGGTCATCATCACTATATGGAAGCTTATTTCCGATACATTTCTGATTATATTTCAGAATTGTGAGATAAAAAAGTCCACAGTGGATTTTTTTCTAATCCATAGTGGAGGAGGAAAAAATCGCAAGACTGCAAAGAAGAAATTGTGAGATAAAAAGTTCACACCAAGGATGAAAACGATAAAGATATGAATGTAAAAATCGTTCGAAATATAAAATAATAGCATACACAACTATAACGATAACAGCACAATGAAGACGAGTTAACATCTCGCAATTCTGAGTTTTTTTCTTGGAATTCTAGTTTAAAAAAGGAAATTGCAACTTTACATTTTTTTTCTTGGAATTGTGCAATTCTCGCAAATTCGGAATTTTGACTTTTTTTTATCAAAATCGCGTGAAAAAAGTCCGAATTGTGAGACAAAAAAAGTCACAATTACCATTTTTAATTATTTATTTTTAACCATAGTGGAGAAAAACAAATCGCAAGACTGCAACTCCGAGAAAAAACTGAAGTGCTCAAACGCAAAAACAGCGGGTCATCATCACTATATGGAAGCTTATTTCCGATACATTTCTGATTATATTTCAGAATTGTGAGATAAAAAAGTCCACAGTGGATTTTTTTCTAATCCATAGTGGAGGAGGAAAAAATCGCAAGACTGCAAAGAAGAAATTGTGAGATAAAAAGTTCACACCAAGGATGAAAACGATAAAGATATAAATAAAAAAATCGTTCGAAATATAAAATAATAGCATACACCATAACGATAACAGCACAATGAAGACGAGTTAACATCTCGCAATTCTGAGTGTTTTTCTTGGAATTCTAGTTTAAAAAAGGAAATTGCAACTTTACATTTTTTTTTCTTGGAATTGTGCAATTCTCGCAAATTCGGAATTTTGACTTTTTTTTATCAAAATCGCGTGAAAAAAAGTCCGAATTGTGAGACAAAAAAAGTCACAATTACCATTTTTAATTATTTATTTTTAACCATAGTGGAGAAAAACAAATCGCAAGACTGCAACTCCGAGAAAAAACTGAAGTGCTCAAACGCAAAAACAGCGGGTCATCATCACTATATGGAAGCTTATTTCCGATACATTTCTGATTATATTTCAGAATTGTGAGATAAAAAAGTCCACAGTGGATTTTTTTCTAATCCATAGTGGAGGAGGAAAAAATCGCAAGACTGCAAAGAAGAAATTGTGAGATAAAAAGTTCACACCAAGGATGAAAACGATAAAGATATGAATGTAAAAATCGTTCGAAATATAAAATAATAGCATACACAACTATAACGATAACAGCACAATGAAGACGAGTTAACATCTCGCAATTCTGAGTTTTTTTCTTGGAATTCTAGTTTAAAAAAGGAAATTGCAACTTTACATTTTTTTTTCTTGGAATTGTGCAATTCTCGCAAATTCGGAATTTTGACTTTTTTTTATCAAAATCGCGTGAAAAAAGTCCGAATTGTGAGACAAAAAAAGTCACAATTACCATTTTTAATTATTTATTTTTAACCATAGTGGAGAAAAACAAATCGCAAGACTGCAACTCCGAGAAAAAACTGAAGTGCTCAAACGCAAAAACAGCGGGTCATCATCACTATATGGAAGCTTATTTCCGATACATTTCTGATTATATTTCAGAATTGTGAGATAAAAAAGTCCACAGTGGATTTTTTTCTAATCCATAGTGGAGGAGGAAAAAATCGCAAGACTGCAAAGAAGAAATTGTGAGATAAAAAGTTCACACCAAGGATGAAAACGATAAAGATATGAATGTAAAAATCGTTCGAAATATAAAATAATAGCATACACAACTATAACGATAACAAAACAATGAAGACGAGTTAACATCTCGCAATTCTGAGTTTTTTCTTGGAATTCTAGTTTAAAAAAGGAAATTGCAACTTTAAAAAAAAATTCTTGGAATTGTGCAATTCTCGCAAATTCGGAATTTTGACTTTTTTTATCAAAATCGCGTGAAAAAGTCAGAATTGTGAGACAAAAAAGTAACAATTACCATTTTTAAAAACTGAAGTGCTCAAACGCAAAAACAGCGGGTCATCATCACTATATGGAAGCGTATTTCCGACTCATTTCTGATTATATTTCAGAATTGTGAGATAAAAAAGTCCACAGTGGATTTTTTTTTAATCCATAGTGGAGGAAAAAAAATCGCAAGACTGCAAAGAAGAAATTGTGAGATAAAAAGTCGCAATTAAAGCCCGTTCACACCGAGGATGAAAATTATAAAGATATAGATCTAAAAATCATTTGAAATATAAAATAATAGAATACACAACTATAACGATAACTGCACAATGAAACGATATCATTGGAATCACATTTTTGTTCGAGCTGATGAACGATAAACTCATTGACAGCCAATCAGTATCCATCCTGCTTTATATATCGAAATTGCTAGTTATAAACTAGTTAACATCTCGCAATTCTGAGTTTTTCCTCTGAATTCTAGTTGCAGTCTTGCGAGAGAAAAAAAGGAAATTGCAACTTTAAAATTTTTTTCTTGGAATTGAGCAATTCTCGCAAATTTGGAAATTTGACTTTCTTTCTCAGAATCGCGTGAAAAAAAGACGGTAACAATTACCATTTTTTATGTTTTTTTTAATCCGTAGTGGAGAAAAACAAATCGCAAGACTGCAACTCCGAGAAAAAACTGAAGTGCTCAAACGCAAAAACAGCGAGTCATCATCACTATATGGAAGCTTATTTCCGACACATTTCTTATTATATTTCGCAATTCAGAATTGTGAAACAAAAAAAGTCGCAATTACCATTATGTTTTTAATTCATAGTGGAGGGGGAAAAAACGCAAGACTGCAACTCAGAATTCTAAGAAGAAATTGTGAGATAAAAAGTCACAATTAAGGCCCATTCACACCAAGAATGATCACAATAAAGATATAGATCTAAAAATAATTTGAAATATAAAATAATAGCATACACAACTATAACGATAACGGCACAGTGAAATTTGGAATTTTTACTTTTTCTCAGAATTGTGAGATAAAAGTCCAAATTCCACATTTACGATAATTGCGCAATTCCAAGAAAAAGACGTCAGAATCGTCAAATAAAAAGTGAATTACCATTTTTATTTATTTATTTTTTATCCGTAGAGGAGGAAGAAGAAAAAAAACACAACTGCAACTGCGAGAAAAAAAAGTCAGAATTGCAAGTTGTTAACTAACTAAAAAGCCGTAAATTCTGACTTCTTTTTCTTAGAATTGCGCATTTATCGCAAATTTGGAATTTTTACTTTTTTTTCTCAGAATTGCGCGAAAAAAGTCAGAATTGTGAGATAAAAGTCAAAAGTCAAAATTTTCGATAATTGCGCAATTCCAAGAAAAAGACGTCAGAATCATAAGATAAAAAGTGAATTACCATTTTTATTTATTGATTTTTTTTATTCGTAGAGGAGGAAGAAGAAAAAACCCCACAAAAAACACAACTGCAACTCAGGGAAAAAAACTCGCAAAAACTGACTAAAAAGCCGTAAATTAAGGCCCTTTCACACCAAGGATGATAACGATACAATAACGATAAAGATATAGTTCTAAACTATAGAAGAATAGCATCACACAACTATAACGAGAACGCCACAAAGAAACAATAACATTAAAATCACTTTCGAGCTTATGAACGATAAAAACTACCAGCCAATCAGAATCCACCCTGCTTTAAAGCGCTCAAGCATTTAAAGCGACAGACAACAAAACAGCAGCGCTTATAATAAACAGAACGATATTGTCCGCTGGTGTGGACGCTAATGGAGTTATCGTTCTTGATGGAACGAGCCTTTAGCTTTATTTATTTTTATTGTGTGGCAGAACAAGCGTCCGTAGATCATATAGGGGGCAGAGGTCAATAATCAAAGGTGCTCAGACGCTTCTGCTCGCACTATTAATGAACGTGATTCGTCATTTATGATTTAATTGGGACAATCTTTATTCATCAGCAAATTTCTGCTCGAGGGCTCGAGAGGGATTGAGCCGTTTTAATTGCGAGTGAGCTGGCAACACAACACGAAACCATGCGGCGGGGGGGAAACGCAGCCAATATTTCATACATGCATCAGCATTTTACACTATTTCTATGTATTGATGATAAAAAAAGCTGATGGCACGAAAAAATATTTTGCTCAATATTAGCATACATGTTCACACATTTTGGTCTGGCATGTGATACGTGCCTCTAGCTGTTCTCACTATGGTCCAAATTCATGGATTTAAAAAGAAAATCAAAGTCATTTAGAATGAGATTAAAATACTTTCTACAGCGCAAATACAATACGGATTGTTTCAAAGCAGCGTAATAAACAGGAAAATAAAAGAATGATGCAACCTTCATCAAGTAAAGCAGCTCTAAAAAGACAAAAGCCTCATTATTCAGATCGATTCAGTTCAGTTAACACACTATTACAGAAACAAGAGGTCTGCACTCTAAACAAATGTCTTTTAAGTAATACTTTACGGCTGAAAGCCTTCTTCATTGTGATTTTGGTGACTATGAAACATCACCGAAAGCGTTCAAACACTTACTGAACGAGTTTATCTTATTGAAATAGTTGCTGATGTCAACACACACCATCAGAGGAGCACGAGCGCTGCAGAGAAACCGCTTTTGAAATGATAATGCACACTGGAACAGAATGGAAATGATACATGTTTTGTATTGAACAGAAGCTTTTTTTCCGTCCGGATCGCTGAATGGCGTCACTTGGGAGCGTTTGAAAAGCAATACACCTGTATTCATTGACAGGCAATTTGCACGAGCTTGAGGCGCGTTCAGCTTTAGAACGGGTCACACGTCCCGTGTGAATCAGCGACGTGGGACTGTCTTATGTTTTAGTGGTCGGTTTGCTCAACTCAGATCCATTAGGAGTGTTCTGACCATTAGCTTCCTGCGCTCTCTCTCTTTCTTTGTGGAAGAAAAATAGGCGGCAGGGGTTGGAAAGACAGAGGCGCCAAAAATAGAAGCCATTACTCCATTATTACAGCCCATCGTCTGTTGCTAGGCAATGGTATCAGATTAACACTAATTATCATTTTATCACACTTTCTTCTCTTCGACGTTCCCTCTTTCCTTGGCTCTCTGCTTCATTCCTCTGCAGAGCCGGAATCGCAAATAGGATCCTATGCATTGAAATACTGTCGGAAGCCTCCGAATCCATTAATCAACATATCTCGGTTTCGAGGCTTTTCATTCGCTGCCGTTATTACATGAGACTTAATGAATATTGGAGAAGCCAAACCCCGGCTAACATTCTCAGAACGTTCTGGCAAGGTTCTCCCAAAAGTTATGAACAAACGCCAAAACGCTAATAGAATGTTCTCAAAACGTTGGTATTTATGCATAAACGTTTATACTTATTACTTGTTTCACAACATTCAAAATGCTGGGAGCATCAGACCGACTGCAACAATGAGCAATTAAAGACATATTAACATGAATTTTAGGCAAAATTGCTGAAAAATCATAAATACAGTTACTAGTAATATGATTTAACAGTTTATCACTTTTGACCAATAGGTGGCGCTGTTATGAAATTGATTTGGTGTGGTCAGAGTGAGGTTACAATGACATGGAAGAGTCATTTTTGCATCATGCCTCAACTTACGAAAATGGTTTCGTCTATCGACACGAAATCCATAACTTTTTGCTGGCATGGAAGATGATACGATTCGATTTTGGTGAAAATCTATGGGAAAATTGATGTTTATGTTCTCTGCATGACCCAAGGAATTCATTAAAACAGGTTAATTTAATCAAAAGCTATTAGCATTTTTGGAATTTCATTATAACTTTTGACCACAAGGTGGCGCTGCCCCAAAGCTTTTTGAGTACTGTCAGGGTATGGTGTAGAAGACACACACTGAGTTTCGTAACGATACACCAATGCACTTGTAAAATATAGTGGCTGATTTGGGAACCTTTGGTGTTGGATAAGCCAATGCATTCATAAAATACATCATTTTACTACAAAATTCTAAATGCGAACACCCAAAATGTCCAATAGGACAAAATTGGGTATCGTTCGACTCGGCATGCTCGGCACCAAAGACCAGTTTTGTGATTTTTGGCCAAACAGTTCAGAAGTTATAAGCAAAAAGAGCAATTTTTCATATCTCCTGACCACTAGGTGGCACTGTGCCGAAACTGTGCAGGTCGCCTCAGGTCATGGTTATCATGGGAGGAGAGATAGGAGATATAGCCTCACGTCCATTCGTTTGCACGTTATTCGAGAATGGTTTGATGAATCACCATAAATTGGTCAGCAAGGTATAGGAGGAGTTTGAAAATGAGTTCGAAATCAAAATGGCGGACAGGAAGTTTGGCTGATGATGGCAAAATTGGTATTGATGTTCTTGGCATGACCCAAGGAAACTATTAAGAACAGTTTCATTACAATAAGATAATTTAATCAAATGCTATTTCATTATAAAAATGCCCCAAAACTTTTTGAGTACTGTGCCGAAGACACATATCCAGTTTCGCAACAATACGCCAATGCATTCATGAAATATAGCATTTTACTCCAAAATTCACAATGGCCAATATGGGAAAATTGGTATCATTCGACTCGGCATGCTCGGCACGAATCGAAATAGATTTCTGGCAAAACCGTTCCAACATTATTTTTCATATCTCCAGACCACTAGGTGGCACTGTGCTGAAACTGTGCAGGTCGCCTCAGATCATGGTTGTCATAACACACATATGACGGAGATATTCGTTATTCGAGAACGGTTTGACAAATCAACTTGAATTCCATAACTTTTTGTCGGCATGGTCTGAAGATAATCTGGTTCAATCGTAAGTTCAAAAGTAGTTTTTTCGGACAATTCAAAATGGCCAAAATTAAAAAATGTCATGTCATAGGGTGGAATCGAATCGCCATGAGCCAAGGAATCCCTTACTGTGCGTTTACACCAAACGCAACTTGTGCGAATAAATCGCGCGTAGTTAGGCGCTTGAACATTTTGTGTTTCCTTGTTTCATTCACGCGTGACATTGACTTCACAACAGACGTGAATTTGCGTCATGGGAGGAGCTTCTGCCAGCGGCTCGTCTCGTTGCGAAATGGCTGACATGGATTTTTAAAAATACGGCGAATAAGCTCAATTTGCCGGCTTTAGCTAGCTTGGAGTCTCAATATGTAGAGCTCAAATTGAGTAAAGAGATTTTTTTACAACTTATCAGACTGTCCGACCTCCTCACTCACTTTCTTCCAAGCAAGATCCTTTTTATTCCTGTTTCTATAAAGTATGAAGATGTATCGTACAGCTCCGGGTATCCACATATGACTTTGTCCTCATTGTTGTCACTACTAGAGCAAGCTCCTGATTGGTTAATGCAGCGCGAATATCCACCGAAGTTCATATTTTTCAACTCGCGAATCGCGCCGCAGAATATCTATTCGCGTCTTTGCATTGACTGACAGTTTTTTACAATCGCTATGACAATTTTTTCAATACTTTTAACAATTTTCCTAAACTCTTAACACAGTTAGCACAACAGCTGTTTGTGTAGGCTATACAATTAACACATTTATTGTTGCTTTTACACAAAATGCATATAGTTAACACAAATTTTAAATGCTTGAACTTCTTTTACACACAAGCGCAACCAAGTCCAAAACAATGGATTTTTACTGCCAAATTGACCAATGCTTTAACACTGTATATCAGAACAGATAACACCTTGTTCTAAACCCTAACCTTATAGGCTAAAGTCAAGGTAAACAGCTGTTCATATTGTGCATTGAAACACAACTATATCTCCCGTATTTTTTTCATTATTCCATTTATTCCAACGAGTACAGCCAAATCTCAGCCGGGACACAGTGGCATCCATTATCCAGAATTTTCCAGAAACCAACAGGTAGGATATTGTATAAGGGCTTCTCCTACTGTAAATACTTTTACCATGCCTAATATGTAACTGTATTTCGTCTATCTAGGGATTCAACATCTACCTCCCTCAGGGGGCAGAGGAAAGTTCCTAAATGAAGAACAGGAACTTGCTATTGTCAACATGGTGATTGCTGATAATGAAATAAAACTGAAGGGCATTCTATAAAGCTACCCTGAGTTGGGTAATTCATTTTTTGTATTGAATTTCTGCAGCAAAAGAAACAAAATGCCTGCATTTACTAAACAAAACAAAAATGTGGAGAGGCTTCAAAAGACACACAATCTATGATCAATAAAATATACTGTCTATTGTATAAGGGCAGACCTGACACAAAAAATAATGCAGTTTCTGTAATTCCATCTAGTGTTAGTGTTTTTATAACATTGTGCTATGATTGAGTAAATGTTCCTGTTGGAAGAGAACATGTGTTAGGGTTTTGGTAGACATAGTGGATTGTGTTAGTGAATTATTGTATTTAGAAAATTAGTGTTGGAGTTTAGTTTACAATGTGTGATTTTGAGCATAAAATTAATTGTTAAAAGTATTGAAAAAATTGTCATAGCAATCGTAAAAAACTGTAATGTAAATCACTCGCGCTTAACACTTCATTCACGTCTGGTGTGAACGCACCGTTAAGGTTCAAAAGTTAATAACATATACATAAGTTTAACTTTGGACAGATGGTGGCGCTAGAGGGATTGAGTTAATGACTCCAAATTTGCTATGGTGACAGTTTAGGGCGTTTTCACACCGGAAAGTCGCACCAAGGTCCCAACCGAAGTTCATGTTTTGATACATATTATACATTTGGTTAGTTTTGGTTTGGTTTCACATTGCGATTATGCGAGCGCACTAAAGAACTTTGCATGACACACTTGCGTCCTGTCGTCATCATCTATGTGGGCGGCATCTTCACATTGATTGGTTTGTAAACGGACGTGCGTCTGACGTCAGCGTCTTTGACAAGAATGAATGAACGGACGCATATCGTTGCCACTAGTGAACAGTGCGCATCGCTTTACTATTTTTTATTCGTTATGTTTAAAAGTGGACATTTCAAGCTTTATATACACATTTTTCTCATGTTTGTGAGACGAGTATCTGCTGAGTTTCGGTTTATTTGAGACCCGCTCCAGTTCATGCGCAAAGCATGTGATCGCTCCCGCGATTATTGTCTGCTATAGACTATTTGCTTCTTATTTATTAAATCCAGGCAATTATCTGATTAAACGTTGATTAAAGTTAAGATACAATTTATACAAAAAAAAAATCACATTAAAGAAAGGCTTTCAAAGCAAAATCATACAAAATTTCGTACAAAACATATTGCGCATCTTTTCACTTTTCATAATCATTGTAGCCTAGATTGAATTTAAAAATAACATTATAATATTTAAACATAAACTGGAACTTCCTGTAAATGCTCTGAAAGTCCGAACCATATACAGAAAATGCTTTCACACTAGAAACGAACCGAACCTATGTTCAGTTTGATCCGGACTGAGACGACTTCTTTTCGTCAGACCAAATTTCATCTGTTTGGTCCGGACCGTGGTATGGGGGAGGTTTCACATCTGTAAGTTTGATTCGGACCAAACTGAAAAGTCTGAAAATCCGAAATTTACCAAATTTCATAAGTTTCCTGCAAGCGGTTCTATGGGCTGCCAAGGACTCAAGAGCAGAAGAAGAAGAAGCGGAAGAATAATATTAGGGCTGTCAAAAGTTTAATCGCGATTAATCGCATCCAAAATAAAAGTTTGTGTTTACATAATATATGTGTGTGTGTACTCTGTTAATTATTATTTATATATAAATACACACACAAGCAAGTATATATTTAAGAAAAAAATATTATTTTTCATTATATTTATATATATTATAGATTATATAAATGTATATACAGTATATACATGCAAATATTTCTTAAATATATACATGAATGTGTGTGTATTTATATATAAATAATAATTAACAGAGTACACACACATATATTATGTAAACACAAACTTTTATTTTGGATTAATCGCGATTAATCTTTTGACAGCCCTAAATAATACAGTTTTCTCAATTGCTAAAACACCAAACCCTATTGTCTGAACCAAATCCTCAGTTGCCTGAACTGGTTCCCCCACTGATTGAATCAATCACTCTTTTGGCAAAACCATAAGCACTTTTCACCTGTTTAGACACAACTTGCCAACACATTTTCATTGTGATGCACCCGTGCTGCATAATGGTGAGCACAATGTTAACACAATTAAAGCACAGATGTCACCACTTGAACACAACAACTCAAAATTGATCACACTTGTGGCTAATGATGTGAGGGAACATATACAGTAAGCCAGTTCAGAGAGCACTGGTTTGTGAGGCCCTACAATGGATAGAAATCTGAGAGGAAGAGTTTGTGTGAGAGGAGGTTGAGGTGGTTAGCGAAGACAAAGAACAGTAATATCTGGGGAAATCAGAGCTACAGTGATTGACCATGTTCTTGTCCATGGTATGAGCATGAGGGAGGCTGGGCAAAGGGTACAACCAAACATCAGTAGATTCACTGATAATCCCAAGATTTAGAGAAGAGAACAGGTAATTACCTTTTTTTGACATTATAGTACAGTATGTAAATGTTGACAGCAATTACTGTATGACATACTATATACTGTACCACAATATACTGTAAGTAAATATATGTTTCAGGACATCACTGTACCAATATACTGTAATGGAGGGTTGGTCTAACTGTTTGTAGGCCTAGTATTCAATGTATATTTTTGTACTTTATTTTTACATGGGCTTACTGTACACAAGTGGCAAACGCATAAGATTTCTGTTTTGTCTTTTTGTACAAGTGCTAAATGCACAGGTTTTTTTGTTAGCCTACAGTGAACGATAAACATTTATTTCTCCAGCTTCATATCCTGAGCATTGCGTTTTCTATTTTTCTACGTGGTGTTTAGTGACTGTTCAGTAGTGTTTTTAATTTTGATTGACTCGGGGCACGATTCGACAACATAGTTCAGTTTTGAGCACAGATTGAACTGTTTTGAGGTGAAATTTTGGTTTTGCAAGAAGAGTCTGAGGTTTTGTTAATGTAGCTTGAAAATTGACCTATCGGTAAGCCCCGCCCCCCTTAGTTACTGTTGCTAACTCGGACAAACAAACGGAGTTGCTATATCTTACAATAACAGCTGTTAGTGTGAAAACCTTATCCCAAGATGTTTTTGGGACACAAAATGTAGCGTATATCCCGAATTATGGCCAAACTTTACTGATGGTTTATCAAGTTTATTATGTCCCTTTTCACTCCAAAAAATCATCGTAAGAGTTGAACAAACAAAGCATAAGAAGTGCGCATTAACGTCTCATTCACAAACTATCTCTCTCCGTTGCATTAACATACACAGCAAATTATACAAAAACACCCATACAACTAACAGTAAACAAACATATACACAGACCGTATGACTTTTCTGGAAAACTTTGTATCTGCAATACAACTCCGATAAACTGCGTGCGAGCTCTCGCGTTCACTACTCGTAGACTATAATACCCACCAAAATAAGAGTCCTCCTTAGTAGGACAGATAATGTAGACCTTAAACATATCTAAAATTAAATTAATTTACATATAACCAGTTTAATATGGAGAGGCACTGAAATGTAGACCTTCGTGTTTTTGAC
>NC_137103.1:54917485-55004985 GCF_949357685.1 Gobio gobio | reverse complement strand
CTGTGAGACTTCAGTGTAAACGCCCACTGCTGTGATTGGCCACTCTGAGACTTTAGTGTAAACGCCCACTGCTGTGATTGGCCACTCTGAGACTTTAGTGTAAACGCCCACTGCTGTGATTGGCCACTCTGAGACTTTAGTGTAAACGCCCACTGCTGTGATTGGCCGCTGTGAGACTTCAGTGTAAACGCCCACTGCTGTGATTGGCCGCTGTGAGACTTCAGTGTAAACGCCCACTGCTGTGATTGGCCGCTGTGAGACTTCAGTGTAAACGCCCACTGCTGTGATTGGCCGCTGTGAGACTTCAGTGTAAACGCCACTGCTGTGATTGGCCGCTGTGAGACTTCAGTGTAAACGCCCACTGCTGTGATTGGCCGCTGTGAGACTTCAGTGTAAACGCCCACTGCTGTGATTGGCCACTGTGAGACTTCAGTGTAAACGCCCACTGCTGTGATTGGCTGCTGTGAGACTTCAGTGTAAACGCCCACTGCTGTGATTGGCTGCTGTGAGACTTCAGTGTAAACGCCCACTGCTGCAATTGGCCGCTGTGAGACTTCAGTGTAAACGCCCACTGCTGTGATTGGCCGCTGTGAGACTTCAGTGTAAACGCCCACAGCTGTGATTGGCTGCTGTGAGACTTCAGTGTAAACGCCCACTGCTGTGATTGGCCGCTGTGAGACTTCAGTGTAAACGCCCACTGCTGTGATTGGCCACTCTGAGACTTTAGTGTAAACGCCCACTGCTGTGATTGGCCACTCTGAGACTTCAGTGTAAACGCCCACTGCTGTGATTGGCTGCTGTGAGACTTCAGTGTAAACGCCCACTGCTGCGATTGGCCGCTGTGAGACTTCAGTGTAAACGCCCACTGCTGTGATTGGCCACTCTGAGACTTCAGTGTAAACGCCCACTGCTGTGATTGGCCACTGTGAGACTTCAGTGTAAACGCCCACTGCTGTGATTGGCCGCTGTGAGACTTCAGTGTAAACGCCCACTGCTGTGATTGGCCGCTGTGAGACTTCAGTGTAAACGCCCACTGCTGCCCACTAATCGTGAAAAGTGTTGATTATGGCATTATATTTAGATGGTGGCATGAAAGGTTGCAGTGATGATCATTGTAGCCGATCACACACATGTTGAGCTCATGAATGCCGTGATCTCGTCTTTGTGAGTCAATTTCTGCACACTAGCGAATGCTTTCATCATAACTAACAGTGCAAACGCAATTTAAATAAGAGATTCGTTGAGTCGGGTCCATATCGTAAAAGTGTGTTTGCAAAGCCTGCGCCGAAATTGCGACTAATTTACCAAAGAATCCACAGTGAAATGTAGCGAATACTAATAAATAATGCTCAACTGAGACAGTCACATTGTTGAATATAAAAAAGCTCATTCCCAGCTTTAGGATCCATTGGAAGGTGATGTTATTTTTAGTCCGTTCGTCTCCCCTCGTCATCTCACTAACACTCCAGTAGGCGGGGCCAAAGTTGCACTAATGAAGTGGGCGTTGATCTTCTTCTGCGTGAGTCGTTCTCTCGACTTGGTTACAATAAAAGCTGTTTCTGGACTAACAAGGACGTTTTCAGCTCTGAAACATACAGGATATTCTTATATAATGACCTCATATCAAAAGCTCAAGGTAAAGTGTATTGCTCAGTTCATGACCCCTTTAATAATGAAGTGACGGTTGTTGTTTATCTTTTTAGCAGAACGTGAAAAAGGAAAAGGAAGTTTAGAAGAAGCCTAAACAAAAGTCGGAAGGCATTCATGCACATGTAAAGGGTTAGTTCACCCAAAAATGAAAATTCTGTCATTAATGACTTACCCTCATGTCGTTGGACACCCGTCAGACCTCCGTTCATCTTCAGACACAAATGAAGATATTTTAGTGTAAATCTGATGCTCTGAAAGGCCTCCATTGGCTCAATGCACTTTACACTCTCAAGACACTTAAAAGGCACTAAAGACGTCGTTACAAAGTCCTTCTCACTACAGTGGTTATACAATAACTTTATGAATCGGCGAGAATAGTTTTTGTGCGCAAAAAAACCCTAAATAACGACTTATATAGTGATGACGATTTCAAAACACGGCCTCATGAAGCTTCGAAGCGTTATGAATCAGTGAGTCGATTCAGCGGTTTGAATCGCCAAATTTCAGCAGTTTGACACGCGATCCGAATCATGATTCGACTCACTGATTCATAACGCTTCGAAGCTTCATGAGGCCGTGTTTTGAAATCGTCATCACTATATAAGTCGTTATTTAGGGTTTTTTTGTGCACAAAAACTATTCTCGCCGATTCATAAAGTTATTGTAGAACCACTGTAGTGAGATGGACTTTGTAACGACGTCTTTAGTGCCTTTTTAGGGTCTTGAGAGTGTAAAGTGCATTGTCAAGTCAAGTCAAGTCAACTTTATTTATATAACGCTTTTAACAATGTAGATTGTTTCAAAGCAGCTTTACAGTGTTAAACAGGAAAATAATGCAGCATAATTTTATTCAGCTGTATAGCCATTCTGGAAAAAATGCTGATGTCATCAGTTCATTTCAATTATCATACAGTGACAGTGTGGGCTTTAGATCAATAATTCGATCAGTAATTTAGTTTAAATGGTTAATTTAGTTTATTAATTAGATTTATTTCAATGTTTAGTTGAAAAATTGAGTGTCCCCAACTGAGCACGCCAAGCCAGAGGCAACAGTGGCAAGGAAACCAAAACCCCATCAGGAGACCTAATGGAGAAAAATAAACCTTGGGAGAAACCAGGCTCAGTCGGGGTGCCAGTTCTCCTCTGGCCAATTAACAAACAGCGTATTATTATTATTATTATTCTGGCAGCTTTACAGCTCAGAGGTCATAATAGATCGGAATATTCGAGGGACCGGGGGCAACATGCTGGAGACGGGTTTATTGAGGATGATGTTGATTAAATAATTATTAAAGTGCAATATTCGAATGATCGGAGGCAACACGCTGGAGACGGGTTTATTGAGGATGACATATCGATTTAAGTATTATTTAATTGTAATATTCGAACAATCGGAGTCAACACGCCGGAGACGGGTTTATTGAGATGCCGTGTCGATGAGGCAGTTTCAGGGGAGTCTAATCACGGTCTCTCAGACACTTCAGGGTCATGTGTTGGTCTTCTCTGGGCGCAGGTCCACCATCTGAACTGGATACGGCCTGGATCCGGCTGACTGCAGTAAACCTCAGGATAAACAGAGAGACTAGCATTAGCGTAGATGCCATTCTTCTGATGATGTCACGAGTACATCAGGTGTTATGGGAAGTGTTCCCGGTTCCGGCTGACCTAGTTAATGCAGCCTAACAATCATTTCATTGAAAAAGTGTTTTATGTGTATGCCACAGTAAAGAGATGTGTTTTTAGTCTAGATTTAAACTGACAGAGAGTGTCTGCTTCCCGAACAATGTTAGGAAGACTGTTCCAGAGTTTCGGAGCTAAATAGGAAAAGGATTGACCGCCTGCAGTTGATTTGGATATTCTAGGTATTATCAACTGGCCAGAATTTTGAGACCGCAGTAGACGTGATGGAGTATAATATGTTAAGAGCTCGCTCAAGTATTGGGGAGCTTAACCATTTAGTGCTTTGTAAGTAATAAGTAAGATTTAAAAATGTATGCGATGTGCCAATGGAGGCCTTTCAGAGCCATCAGATTTCAACTAAAATATCTTCATTTGTGTCTGAAGATGAACGGAGGTCTGACGACATGAGGGTGAGTAATTAATGACAGAATTTTCATTTTTGGGTGAACTAACCCTTTAATGAAGCACAGGATCAAGACTGCGTTCATGCTACACAACAACAATCGGAAAATCAGCGCATGCAAAGCGAGACAGGCTCCGCCCACAAGCCTTCAGAGATCACATCTACATGTGTGTAAACCTGCATGAAGAGGTAAATTCACAGATCAGATGTGTTATGCATGACCTGTAGAAACACTTGTGAGAGGCGAGCGGACCTCTACCTGCGCCTGCGGCCGCCTGCAGCAATCAACAGCGTCTGCAATTACTGCCACCCGCAATTACTGCCACCTTGCCGGTGTCACGGACTCTCCGGCTCGCTGATTAACTGCGCCCGGGGCGGAGGGTTCTGCCTCGCATGGCCAATGCTTGTCAAGTACGTCTAAACCCTCTTCAGCTCTCAATAAAGTCAGCTAGCAATTGCAACTTAGTTGAAGACAGCGAGAGCAGGATCAGTGTGAAGCTCTCGCTTTAAATAACAAGCTCTCACACGGAGAGTGACTGTCCTTTATTTAAACACAACACAGAAGTCATTAAAACCAGGAGCAGCTCATTCACACTTCAGTCAAACTTAAATTAAAAAAGTGGCCTTAGACACACTGTACCACCGATGCCATTGGTCCTCGTGTGTCATGTAAAAATAAATCTTTTGGAACCTTTATTTTTAAAGTCCCACTGAAGTGCCTTGAAACTCGCAGCGTTATTCAGTTTGTTGATGTAATTTCCACTGAAACAGGAAGACAGGCGGGGCAAATCCAACAGGTAAAGCCGGAGTTTCCTCCTAATCTCCAACCGTTTCTTCTCTTTATCTCCTCCATATCGCTTTAAAATGCAGCATTCAAACGGGTCCAGTACATTTTCTGGTTTCTGAATCGTTCCCTATCCCCTATATAGTGCACTGTCTGATCGTTCCCTATCCCCTATATAGTGCACTGTCTGATCGTTCCCTATCCCCTATATAGCACACTGTCTGATCGTTCCCTATCCCCTATATAGTGCACTGTCTGATCGTCCCCTATCCCCTATATAGTGCACTGTCTGATCATTCCCTATCCCCTATATAGTGCACTGTCTGATCGTTCCCTATCCCCTATATAGTGCACTGTCTGATCGTCCCCTATCCCCTATATAGTGCACTGTCTGATCGTTCCCTATCCCCTATATAGTGCACTGTCTGATCGTTCCCTATCCCCTATATAGTGCACTGTCTGATCGTCCCCTATCCCCTATATAGTGCACTGTCTGATCGTTCCCTATCCCCTATATAGCACACTGTCTGATCGTCCCCTATCCCCTATATAGTGCACTGTCTGATCGTTCCCTATCCCCTATATAGTGCACTGTCTGATCGTCCCCTATCCCCTATATAGTGCACTGTCTGATCATTCCCTATCCCCTATATAGCACACTGTCTGATCGTTCCCTATCCCCTATATAGCACACTGTCTGATCGTTCCCTATCCCCTATATAGTGCACTGTCTGATCGTCCCCTATCCCCTATATAGTGCACTGTCTGATCATTCCCTATCCCCTATATAGTACACTGTCTGATCGTTCCCTATCCCCTATATAGTGCACTGTCTGATCGTTCCCTATCCCCTATATAGTGCACTGTCTGATCGTTCCCTATCCCCTATATAGTGCACTGTCTGATCGTTCCCTATCCCCTATATAGTGCACTGTCTGATTGTTCCCTATCCCCTATATAGTGCACTGTCTGATTGTTCCCTATCCCCTATATAGCGCACTGTCTGATCGTTCCCTATCCCCTATATAGCGCACTGTCTGATCGTTTTCTATCCCCTATATAGTGCACTGTCTGATCGTTCCCTATCCCCTATATAGCGCACTGTCTGATCGTTCCCTATCCCCTATATAGTGCACTGTCTGATAGTTCCCTATCCCCTATATAGTGCACTGTCTGATCGTTCCCTATCCCCTATATAGTGCACTGTCTGATCGTTCCCTATCCCCTATATAGAGCACTGTCTGATTGTTCCCTATCCCCTATATAGTGCACTGTCTGAACGTTCCCTATCCCCTATATAGCACACTGTCTGATCGTTCCCTATCCCCTATATAGTGCACTGTCTGATAGTTCCCTATCCCCTATATAGTGCACTGTCTGATAGTTCCCTATCCCCTATATAGTGCACTGTCTGATCGTTCCCTATCCCCTATATAGTGCACTGTCTGATAGTTCCCTATCCCCTATATAGTGCACTGTCTGATCGTTCCCTATCCCCTATATAGTGCACTGTCTGATAGTTCCCTATCCCCTATATAGTGCACTGTCTGATCGTTCCCTATCCCCTATATAGTGCACTGTCTGATCGTTCCCTATCCCCTATATAGTGCACTGTCTGATCGTCCCCTATCCCCTATATAGTGCACTGTCTGATCGTCCCCTATCCCCTATATAGTGCACTGTCTGATCGTCCCCTATCCCCTATATAGTGCACTGTCTGATGGTTCCCTATCCCCTATATAGTGCACTGTCTGATCATTCCCTATCCCCTATATAGTGCACTGTCTGTTCCCTATCCCCTATATAGTGCACTGTCTGATAGTTCCCTATCCCCTATATAGTGCACTGTCTGATCGTTCCCTATCCCCTATATAGTGCACTGTCTGATCGTTCCCTATCCCCTATATAGAGCACTGTCTGATTGTTCCCTATCCCCTATATAGTGCACTGTCTGAACGTTCCCTATCCCCTATATAGCACACTGTCTGATCGTTCCCTATCCCCTATATAGTGCACTGTCTGATAGTTCCCTATCCCCTATATAGTGCACTGTCTGATAGTTCCCTATCCCCTATATAGTGCACTGTCTGATCGTTCCCTATCCCCTATATAGTGCACTGTCTGATAGTTCCCTATCCCCTATATAGTGCACTGTCTGATCGTTCCCTATCCCCTATATAGTGCACTGTCTGATAGTTCCCTATCCCCTATATAGTGCACTGTCTGATCGTTCCCTATCCCCTATATAGTGCACTGTCTGATCGTCCCCTATCCCCTATATAGTGCACTGTCTGATCGTCCCCTATCCCCTATATAGTGCACTGTCTGATCGTCCCCTATCCCCTATATAGTGCACTGTCTGATGGTTCCCTATCCCCTATATAGTGCACTGTCTGATCATTCCCTATCCCCTATATAGTGCACTGTCTGTTCCCTATCCCCTATATAGTGCACTGTCTGATCGTTCCCTATCCCCTATATAGTGCACTGTCTGATCATTCCCTATCCCCTATATAGTGCACTGTCTGTTCCCTATCCCCTATATAGTGCACTGTCTGATCATTCCCTATCCCCTATATAGTGCACTGTCTGTTCCCTATCCCCTATATAGTGCACTGATTTAAGGATGTTTAGATTTTTGACCTGCAAAACAAGACAAAAATACTGAGCAACTTTATTTTGTGTTTCTCTGACCAATCGTAACGCCCAGCAGATGATTCATTCATTCAAAGATTTACATTGTTTCAACTTGTGTGTTTGTCAATCCTTTACTTCTATCCACACACTCTTCAAACAGAAGGAAACGAGGTTTGTTGTATTAGTGTGAGCAACCCTCCACACGACCGCTTTCCTCGACTCAGGAAACTAATCTCCTCGACACGCCGTTAATGGCATGCCAGGAAGGTGTAAAAAAAAAGCAAGAAGGAAGAGAAAAGAGTGTCTGCAATCTCACCTCTCCTCACGAACATTGTCACACACTTGCATTCCTCACCTCCAATTAGCGGGAAGAGGGTCCTAAATATAGCAGCCATCACACTCCAATCAGATCGCAGCGTGCTGAGAACTCGATTATCTGAGGATGTGTGTGTGTGTGTGTGTGTGTGTGTGGAACAATGGAGGAATGATTGGAGAGTTTGCCTCATCGGTGGCCTGTCCGATCGATGCCTTCCTAAGTTGGTGTTGCGCATGAATCGATGGAGGTAGATTGTCATTGTGATTATCAATTGTGACCCACTGTTCGTCCTCAAGTGAGGCCTAATGTGACCATCATAATATCTAAAGCACGGATGAGAAAAGTCTTACACACCAGACGTCCATGACAGCAGAGCTTTCACTGATTCAGAACACTGCAAAAAATCACTTTCTTCCTTAGATATTTGTACTGGGAAAAAAATAAAAAATACTGAGGAAGAACATCATTTTCTTAGACACATTGAAGCCATTGGTCCTCATGTGTCATGTGTCCTTCAGTCCTTCAATTTCACTGTAAACCCTTTTGAACCCTTTATTTTTAAAGTCTCACTACGTGCAATTTACACCAAGTGCAAATAGTGATATATTCTATTGACACCAAGGAGCAGTTCCTTGCAATATGTGTAAATAGTAATTAGATGCTATTTATACTTTATTTTGGCAGAAACATACTATTTGCACCTCAGTATTGTTGTACATAAACAGGATACAATAATAACATTGGCTCTCATTCAGATTTGTTTGTGAAATGTGCGTCACTCAAATATACGCGTATGTACAGCTAATGAGAGAACTGTAATCTGGGTCTTTATAAAAGGTGTTTATTGTGAGAACTGGAGAGAATGGCACACTTGGCATTGCTCGAGGATCAGGAGAGAGCACGTCTGCGAACAGCGGCAAGTTTGACGAGACTGACGAAAGGCTGTAAGGAAAGCCCTTATATGGAAATGGGTTGGGCTGAAAGCCTTATATGGAGATGGGTTGGGCTGAAAGCCCTTATATGGAAATGGGTTGGGCTGAAAGCCCTTATATGGAAATGAGTTGGGCTAAAAGCCCTTATATGGAGATGGGTTGGGCTGAAAGCCCTTATATGGAGATGGATTGGGCTGAAAGCCCTTATATGGAGATGGATTGGGCTGAAAGCCCTTATATGGAAATGGGTTGGGCTGAAAGCCCTTATATGGAAATGAGTTGGGCTAAAAGCCCTTATATGGAGATGGGTTGGGCTGAAAGCCCTTATATGGAAATGGATTGGGCTGAAAGCCCTTATATGGAAATGGATTGGGCTGAAAGCCCTTATATGGAAATGGGTTGGGCTGAAAGCCCTTATATGGAGATGGGTTGGTCTGAAAGCCCTTATATGGAGATGGGTTGGGCTGAAAGCCCTTATATGGAGATGAGTTGGGCTGAAAGATGGGTTGGGCTGAAAGCCCTTATATGGAGATGGGTTGGGCTGAAAGCCCTTATATGGAGATGGGTTGGGCTGAAAGCCCTTATATGGAGATGGGTTGGGCTGAAAGCCCTTATATGGAGATGGGTTGGGCTGAAAGCCCTTATATGGAGATGGGTTGGGCTGAAAACCCTTATATGGAGATGGGTTGGGCTGAAAGCCCTTATATGGAGATGGGTTGGGCTGAAAACCCTTATATGGAAATGGGTTGGGCTGAAAGATGGGTTGGGCTGAAAGTCCTTATATGGAAATGGGTTGGGCTGAAAGATGGGTTGGGCTGAAAGCCCTTTTATGGAGATGGGTTGGGCTGAAAGCCCTTATATGGAGATGGGTTGGGCTGAAAGCCCTTATATGGAGATGGGTTGGGCTGAAAGCCCTTATATGGAGATGGGTTGGGCTGAAAGCCCTTATATGGAGATGGGTTGGGCTGAAAACCCTTATATGGAGATGGGTTGGGCTGAAAGCCCTTATATGGAGATGGGTTGGGCTGAAAGCCCTTATATGGAGATGGGTTGGGCTGAAAGCCCTTTTATGGAGATGGGTTGGGCTGAAAGCCCTTATATGGAGATGGGTTGGGCTGAAAGCCCTTATATGGAGATGGGTTGGGCTGAAAGCCCTTATATGGAGATGGGTTGGGCTGAAAACCCTTATATGGAGATGGGTTGGGCTGAAAGCCCTTATATGGAGATGGGTTGGGCTGAAAGCCCTTATATGGAGATGGGTTGGGCTGAAAACCCTTATATGGAAATGGGTTGGGCTGAAAGATGGGTTGGGCTGAAAGTCCTTATATGGAAATGGGTTGGGCTGAAAGATGGGTTGGGCTGAAAGCCCTTTTATGGAGATGGGTTGGGCTGAAAGCCCTTATATGGAGATGGGTTGGGCTGAAAGCCCTTATATGGAGATGGGTTGGGCTGAAAGCCCTTATATGGAGATGGGTTGGGCTGAAAACCCTTATATGGAAATGGGTTGGGCTGAAAGATGGGTTGGGCTGAAAGTCCTTATATGGAAATGGGTTGGGCTGAAAGATGGGTTGGGCTGAAAGCCCTTATATGGAGATGGGTTGGATTAAAACCACCCAATCGCTGGATTAAAACAACCCAATCGCTGGATTAAAACAACAACCCATTCGCTGGGTTAAAACAAACCATTCGCTTGTTTAAAACAACCCATTCGTTGGGTTAAAACAACCCAATAGCTGGATTAAAACCACCCATTCGCTGGATTAAAACAACCCAATCGCTGGATTAAAACAACCCAATCGCTGGATTAAAACAACCCATTCGCTGGGTTAGAACAACCCAATCGCTGGGTTAAAACAACCCATTCGTTGAGTTAGAACAGCCCAATTGCTGGGTTAAAACAACCCAATCACTGAGTTAAAACAACCCAATAGCTGGATTAAAACAACCCAATCGCTGAGTTAAAACAACCCAATAGCTGGATTAAAACAACCCAATCGCTGAGTTAAAACAACCCAATCGCTGAGTTAAAACAACCCAATAGCTGGATTAAAACAACCCAATCGCTGAGTTAAAACAACCCAATAGCTGGATTAAAACAACCCAATCGCTGAGTTAAAACAACCCAATCGCTGGATTCAAACAACCCAATCGCTGGATTAAAACAACCCAATCGCTGGGTTAAAACAACCCAATCACTGAGTTAAAACAACCCAATAACTGGATTAAAACAACCCAATCGCTGAGTTAAAACAACCCAATCGCTGAGTTAAAACAACCCAATAGCTGGATTAAAACAACCCAATCGCTGGGTTAAAACAACCCAATCACTGAGTTAAAACAACCCAATAGCTGGATTAAAACAACCCAATCGCTGAGTTAAAACAACCCAATAGCTGGATTAAAACAACCCAATCGCTGAGTTAAAACAACCCAATCGCTGAGTTAAAACAACCCAATAGCTGGATTAAAACAACCCAATCGCTGAGTTAAAACAACCCAATCGCTGAGTTAAAACAACCCAATCGCTGAGTTAAAACAACCCAATCGCTGGATTAAAACAACCCAATAGCTGGATTAAAACAACCCAATAGCTGGATTAAAACAACCCAATCGCTGAGTTAAAACAACCCAATCGCTGAGTTAAAACAACCCAATAGCTGGATTAAAACAACCCAATCGCTGAGTTAAAACAACCCAATCGCTGAGTTAAAACAACCCAATAGCTGGATTAAAACAACCCAATCGCTGAGTTAAAACAACCCAATCGCTGAGTTAAAACAACCCAATAGCTGGATTAAAACAACCCAATCGCTGAGTTAAAACAACCCAATCGCTGGGTTAAAACAACCCAATAGCTGAGTTAAAACAACCCAATCACTGAGTTAAAACAACCCAATCGCTGGATTCAAACAACCCAATCACTGAGTTAAAACAACCCAATAGCTGGATTAAAACAACCCAATCGCTGAGTTAAAACAACCCAATCGCTGGATTCAAACAACCCAATCGCTGGGTTAAAACAACCAATTCAATGGGTTTGTCCATTTTTGTCCATTTTGTCCAGTGTATATTCATATTTGTAGCATTTTTTGTGTGGAATTTGATCATTTTGCGCGGCACAGCTGGCCCAGTGGTTGGGAAACACTGCGCTAGAGCACCCGCACTGATTCTGGAGCCGGGCCCGATCTCAAACCGCCTCTCATTGCGACTGAACATCTTCATCAGTCAAAGTCTCAAAGGCAGATTGCTCAAAGTCTCAGTGCTTCACCTGCCCTGGCTCTGACCACTTCTTCTTCTGCTCGGTGTTCTTTTCATGTGCACCGAGGTAATTAAAAGTTGGGCGATGTCCCCAAACCCCAGAGGCTCGTATGCGGCTTGTCAGTGGTGTTTGGTGAGACGTGGAGCTAGTGGACCCTGAAGGTGCAAACGTCCTTACCAGCGCAGCCGCAGGACTCTCAAGGTGACAAATGTAGGTTTGTCCTCAGTGCTCCTGACATCACATGAAGCCTGTGGAGGTTGTTGAGGAGACAAATGGGAACAAACGGCTCAGTTCTTCAGGTAAAAGAGCTGAAAAGCCTTCCTGTGCTTCATTCCCTGATATCAAACAGGATCTGAGGGGCATTTGCTCAGCTTGAGCTTTCCCATCTCTAAATGATGCCTACTTTCTAAAGGGAGAGTGTTTCGAATGACCATCATCCGTTGTGTTGTTCCTCGTGTACCAACGGTCTTGTCTTGGTCTCAAACTAAGAAGACTTGTGATTTTATTTCAAGACTGGTCAGGACCACAACTGCGGGGATGTCACTAAATTGCCGTTGCATTGTCTGATTTATATGTTAACATCATTAATGTTATTGGACGAAAAAATGCATCCGAAATGAATACATATTCACATAAAATTCAAGATACCATTGCAAAAAAGTACTTGTATAAGATGTTAATATGTATATTATAACATGATATAATTAAGCAATATCATGAGCAAGAGGGCTATATTAAGATTTTATATTATTTTATATTAATATTAAGATTTTTTTTAATGTTGTCATGTAATTATGATTTCATAATTTTCACCTTTTATCTCACAATTTTAAGTCAGAACTTAAATAGGTTTTCTCATATTTATGATTTAGTATGTCCTATTTTTGAATTTTTAAAAACTCATGACTAAATCAAAATTTTGTCTTAGGATGTCATAATTTAAACTTTTATCATAATTATGACTATCAATTTCAAATTTTATATCATAATTATGATTTAGTATTTTTTATTTTTCCTCATAAATTTCAACTTTTATCTCATAATAATGGCTTTGTATGTCATAATTTTAAACTATTATCTCATAATAATGACTTATGTCATAATTTGTTTGACTTTTCCTTATAAATTTCAACATTTTAAGTCATAATTAAACTTTTCCCCCTCAAAATTATGATTTAGTATGTCGCGATTTCAACTTTGACTGTCAATTTCAACTTTTATCTCATAATTATGATTTAGTATTTTTGACTTTTCCTCATAAATTTCAACTTTTATCTCATAATTATGACTATAATTTTATTTACTTTTTTCTCATAATTCTCAACTTTTTAAGTCATAATTTCAACTTTTATCTCATAATTATGACTTTGTATGTCATCATTTTCAACTTTTATCTCATAATAAATACTTAGTATGTGCTAATTTGTTTTACTTTTCCTTATAAATGTATACTTTTGAATCATAATTTCAAATTTTATCTCATAATTATGAGATAAATAGACAATAGTGTCATTATTGAGCTCAGGTCAGGTTTTGTTCTCGTCTGATCGTGTCAGTGCAGTCAGATCAATAATAGACTGAATATTAAACCCCAAAAGGTTTTAAAACAGTCCTTGAGTAAACAGTCACTGGCTCATATTCAACAGTAATAACTCACTGTAATCTGAGAGTGTTTCTGACCGCGGTGGACGTTTCTCATCCCGACTGGCGGCTACATATCAAAGCTGAAGGTTTTATTGGCTCTCATTGGCCGTTTTCATTCGTTGAGACTAATCATTGTGAATGATACTCAGGACAGGCCAGTGCTGCATCGTCACGAAAACTTAAGCTTTGCCAAGGGAAATATTATTAAATAAAACACGAAAGGAACCTCAATTCGTCACACGTTACCGAAGTGCGCACACAGAAAGCCT
Organism: Gobio gobio; assembly: GCF_949357685.1. Taxonomy (NCBI): domain Eukaryota; kingdom Metazoa; phylum Chordata; class Actinopteri; order Cypriniformes; family Gobionidae; genus Gobio; species Gobio gobio. Next base: position 54,991,411 of record NC_137103.1, on the reverse strand, counting down.
GAAATGCTGAATTCATACATACATTCACACAAAAATGTCAAAAGGCCCATCTTGGCAAGTATCCTCATAAACATATTATGTTATATCTTAAGTGAAAGTAAACAGGTGAGAAAGAAAGTGTGTGTATCAGTATATTGGATCCGTGCAGCTCTTAAAGGGACAGGAGCCTAATTTTCCTGCTGCTGTCTGTGTTTATAATGTTAATCCAACAACAAAAGACTATAACAATCACTTCTCTGAATAACTTTAATAAGGATTCATCTATTTATTATGGATACTTAGTGGTATTTTATATTATTCAACAGCTCTGCTGTGCATTAAATGGTTTTATTACACACCTTTCAGCCAATCAGAACTGAGTATTCAAAAAGACAATTCAATTAATAAAAACACACAACATTACTAAAAGTTCCACTAAAGTTGAACTAAAATCAAAGTCAATATCAAAACCGATACTGAACTAGTAGAGGATATGAAGCTCTTGGCTTCTCTCATGATGTCCCAATAACAAACCAAACACACACTCGTGTTTCAAGTACAAGTGTGTGAGAGGCAGGGCGTACCGCACATGTCCTCGTCCACCGGTGTCCCGCGGTAAAGGGTCATTCTGTCGCCCGTCCTGCCATGGTGAGGGACATCTGTTAGCATCAGCGGGCGTCAGGATGACCAGACCACGACCCTGAACACACACACACACACACAAACACACACACCTGCTCCTGAAACATACGGCAGGAGAGGTGCTTTCATGATTTACATTCTCTGTGAATGTTCATTAGAGATGATCTCCTCATCATTCCCTGTGACGTTCTGAGGATCTGAATGAAGCAGAAGTTCAGGGATGTAAAACAGTGTGAAAATGTAAAAAAAAAAAAAAATTAATACAATGAGAGGATACTAACTTTGTAAATTAATAAATAAATTTTATTAGAATTAAAAAATAAATCTGATTATAAACCGAATACAACAAGGCATTTAAATGAATATAAAATTACATAAAACAAAAACATTTGATTTAAATAACATAAAGACATAACATTTTATTTAAATAAATTATACATCTAACAGCACATTACTATACTGAGTAGAAAAAAATTTAATGATACATTTTTAAATTCATATTTTACACATAATTATGTATAATATAACATTTTTTCTTTACCCTGCAAAAAAATGATGTTTCCTCAGTAGCCTATTTGATTGTTCTCCAACAATACCGTTTTCCAGTACAAATATCTGCCAATGGGGTCAGAAATATAATATCATATTATTAATAAGTAATATAATTAATAATATGTTTATTTTTCTGACACAATGGGCAGATATTTGTTCTTGTTTTAAGCAGAAACTCACCTAATTATGATACATTTTTCATTTAAAAAGACTTAATATCTTCGCTAATTTTGCTTCTCCAGTAAATATGAATGTTTAGATATTACTGCCGGAAAACAAGACAGAAATACTGAGGAAAAACATCATTTTTTGCAGTGTAATAGCTTAAATGCAGTAAAAGTATTGTTCATTTTTAGTACAAGTTAATATGATTTACTAATGAAATCAAAAGTGGTGCAGAAACAATTTTCACTCAGAAATTGCTAGTAAATTTAATTAATAAATACAAAGAGCAAAATAACAAGTAACAAGCATGATTTCATCTATTAAATGTCTTAGTAGCCTATGTGTTTTGGTCATGATTTAAACTTTTTAAAAATCTAATTTCAGCTTTTTATCTCATAATTAGGATCATAATCATAATTTAGATTTTGAAGTCATAATTTTGACTTTAAATCCAAACTTTTGAATTTTTATCAGAATTTTTAAAGTCCTAATTTCAACTGTTCATCTCACAATGACTTAGCATGTCATATTTATGACTTTTTATCTAATAATGAGGACTTTTAAAATCCTATTTACAACATTTTATCTTATAATTATGACTTAGCATGTCATATTTTTTACTTTTTATCACTATTATGATTTTTTAAATCTTTTTATCTAATAAGGACTTTTAAAATCATATTTTTGACTTTTTATCTAATAATAAGGCAATTAAAATCATATTTTCAACATTTTGTCTTATAATTATGACTTAGTATATCGTATTTTCAACTTTTTATCTCACTATTATGACTTTTAAAATCATATTTTTGACTTTTTATCTAATAATAAGGAAATTTAAAATCATATTTTCAACATTTTGTCTTATAATTATGACTTAGCATGTTGTATTTTTGACTTTTTAATCTAATAATGAGGACTTTTAAAATCATATTTTCAACATTGTGTCTTATAATTATGACTTAGCATGTCATATTTTTTATTTTTTTATCTAATAATGAGGACTTTTAAAATCATATTTTCAACATTTTGTCTTATAATTATGACTTAGCATGTCGTATTTTAAACTTTTTATCTCACTATTATGACTTTTAAAATCATATTTTTGACTTTTTATCTAATAATGAGGACATTTAAAATAATATTTTCAACATTTTATCTCTTAATTTTGACTTTATGATAATTTAAATCAGCTGATCAGTAATATAGTTGAATATTTAGTGTCAAACAGAGACAAGATACTTTTTTCTTACCCCATTGGCAGATCATTTAGCTTTTTTTAAGCAAAGAAATTAATTTTATTTCACTTAATTTAATCCCCAACACTACTACTTGAGTAAATACATCTTGGTCTAACAATTATTAGATATTTGGACTGGATACAAAGTAAGAAAAGCCTTTTATTTGCAGTGTTGTGAAGTGTGTTCATGTGAGTTTCAGGACGGATCGACGCTCAGCACATGCCCAGACAATCACACATTATTTATAATTTTAATTCTGAGCTCATTAGTTATTGTCAGCGCGAGTCTCCGGTCAGAACGGCAGGTAAAGCGGTTCACATCGCCCTGCCGTCTTTATCTTTAAAAGCAGCCGCACACATACAGGCCTTAGTTTGAACACTTAAGGACTCAATGAGTTTAAAACAGTCTGGGGTTTAAAACACTCTTCATATTCAGTCTATTATTGATTACTGAAACCTCTGTAGAGCTGAAATGAACTTAAAGCTACACTGTGTAACTTTTTTAGTTTATTCTTAGCTAAAAACACTTAGTTCTTTCAAAAATATATGTGCTCATTAATGTATATTTACTTCTTTCAAGTAATAAAGTATTCTCGTAAGTTTATAATATGCCATTGTAAATACATACGGGTGAGGGTTTGAATGCGGGTCGCCATGTTGCTCCTCCATCTTGAAAGTACATTAGCCAAAGAGGGACATACCCGTAAATTCAAGCTTCGCCTTTGGCGTTTTAACACTCGATGGCACCGTGTCGAATGTGGACGAGGTGAACTGGAAGCCATGTTAATCTTGGACTAAATCAGCCACCGTAGGAGTTAAAACGAAATCGGAATTGAGAGGAACAGAAACTAATATTCACTGGATGGTCATATACAAGTTCACCACTAGATGGGGGAAAATATCACACAGTGTAGCTTTAAAGAATGAACTTTACACAGTAATTGAACTGATCTGAATCAACATGAATGACTCTATAGTCTTTTTATGCTGAATTTGACTCATTGCTATGTTATTTTCCTGTTTATTAAGCTGCTCTGAAACAATCTGTACTGTATAAAGCGCTGTAGAAATTGACGGTTTAATTCCAGAGCTTGCAATAAACAATAAAATCATTAAGACAGAAACTTGAGCGCGACACACATGTACCTCATTAACCCTGTCACACATTAAACGATGATCTATGGTGGAAACCTAGCAACAGCCAAATCCGTCACGAGGAACCCAGAGCCTCCATGTGACGAGTGCATTGGTCTTAATTGCCGTTAGTTGCTGCGATTTCATCTCTTTCCAGCGTCTCTGTGATAAAGACATTGGGACAAATGGCAGTGGTGTCGCTACAGCGATCATCAGTGCAGGAAAACAGCTTCTCTCCTGCCATTAGAGATCTGCTGATTTCCCATCGGAGGAGTCGCCGCGCCAGTTAGAGAACCATAAAAATGCAGATTGTGACATTCTCCTGCATGGAGGTTGCGGCGGCCCAGTAATTAACACTGGACTGCCGCTTTGTCCTTACAAATCACGCTTTATATTAAAGGAATCGCTCGACAAAACCACTTATATCATCAATTATTCACAAAAGAAGATTCTGAAGAATTTCCAACAATGACAGTTTATGTAAAATCCAGCATGGGCAGTGTGAAAGTTTTGCTTGACTATGTTGGTCCAGGCTGGTTTATGCTGGATTTTTCAATATTTAAACACATCTTGTGCTTGAACATTGGGGTGGGGGGGGGCAGGAAGGGGCCGTCCCCAAACTGTTCCCACAAAGTTGGGAGCGTGAAATTGTCCAAAATGTCTTGGGGAAGCATTAAGAGTTCCTTTCACTGGAACTAAGGGGCCAACCCCTGAAAAACAACCCCACCCCATAATCCCCCCTCCACCAAACTTTACACTTGGCACAATACAGTCAGGTCCTGTTCTCCTGGCAAACGCCAAATCCAGACTCGTCCATGGGATTGGACAGAGAAGCGTGATTGGTCACTCCAGAGAACACGTCTCCACTGCTCTAGAGTCCAATGGCGGCACACTTTACCCCACGCTTTGCATTGCACTTGGTGATGTGTCGTTCCCTGATGATCCACGGCTGTGTGTGTGTGTCGTTTCCTGATGATCCACAGCTGTGTGTGTGTGTCGTTCCCTGATGATCCACGGCTGTGTGTGTGTGTGTGTGTCGTTTCCTGATGATCCACAGCTGTGTGTGTGTGTGTGTGTCGTTCCCTGATGATCCACGGCTGTGTGTGTGTGTGTGTCGTTTCCTGATGATCCACGGCTGTGTGTGTGTGTGTGTGTCGTTCCCTGATGATCCACGGCTGTGTGTGTGTGTGTCGTTCCCTGATGATCCACGGCTGTGTGTGTGTGTGTCGTTCCCTGATGATCCACGGCTGTGTGTGTCGTTCCCTGATGATCCACGGCTGTGTGTGTGTGTGTGTGTGTCGTTTCCTGATGATCCACGGCTGTGTGTGTGTGTGTGTGTCGTTCCCTGATGATCCACGGCTGTGTGTGTCGTTCCCTGATGATCCACGGCTGTGTGTGTGTGTGTGTGTGTCGTTCCCTGATGATCCACGGCTGTGTGTGTGTGTGTCGTTTCCTGATGATCCACAGCTGTGTGTGTGTGTGTGTCGTTCCCTGATGATCCACGGCTGTGTGTGTGTGTGTCGTTCCCTGATGATCCACGGCTGTGTGTGTGTGTGTCGTTCCCTGATGATCCACGGCTGTGTGTGTGTGTGTCGTTCCCTGATGATCCACGGCTGTGTGTGTCGTTCCCTGATGATCCACGGCTGTGTGTGTGTGTGTGTGTGTCGTTCCCTGATGATCCACGGCTGTGTGTGTGTGTGTCGTTCCCTGATGATCCACGGCTGTGTGTGTCGTTCCCTGATGATCCACGGCTGTGTGTGTGTGTGTGTGTGTCGTTCCCTGATGATCCACAGCTGTGTGTGTGTGTGTGTGTCGTTCCCTGATGATCCACGGCTGTGTGTGTCGTTCCCTGATGATCCACGGCTGTGTGTGTGTGTGTGTGTGTCGTTCCCTGATGATCCACGGCTGTGTGTGTGTGTGTCGTTTCCTGATGATCCACAGCTGTGTGTGTGTGTGTGTCGTTCCCTGATGATCCACGGCTGTGTGTGTGTGTGTCGTTCCCTGATGATCCACGGCTGTGTGTGTGTGTGTGTCTCGTTCCCTGATGATCCACGGCTGTGTGTGTGTGTGTGTGTGTGTGTGTGTCGTTCCCTGAGGATCCACAGCTGTGTGTGTGTGTGTTTTGTGATGTTGTTCTTGAGTCTCTTGTTTGTCCTGAGCAATTAAACTGACCAATGCTCTTCAGAAAAATCCTCCAGGTCCTGCACATCCTTCAGTTTTCCAGCGTCTTCTGCATATTTGAGTGATTCTGAGATCTGAGGACGATTGAGGGACTCAAACACAACTATTAAAAAAGGTTGAAAAATTCACTGATGCTCCAGAAGGAAACACAACACATTCAAGATTCAAGATTCAAGATTCAAGAGTTTTATTTGTCACATACACAGTTATATACACAATATACAACTGGCAGTGAAATGTAAACAGGTCCGCTCCATGGACAGTGCAAATAACAGTTACAAGAAATTAAAATAGAAATAGAATAAAATTAGAATAAAAAGTATTAACATAAGTAGGATTATAAATAAATCAAGTAAAGATAAAAATTGGAAATAAGATAAAATAAAAATATAAAAAATATGTGGATATGATAAGTGAGATAAACTGTAGACTTAAAAATAAGTGGTTAACATAAAATATATATATATGTATATATAAAGAAGTATAATGTGCAAGGTTTATTACAGGTTGTTACACAGTAACAATAGGAACGTAAAGTGCAGTGCAATGGCAGTATATGGATGTTAATGTTTAAACTGGATGTTTATGCGTGTGCGGGGGTGAAGTGAAGTCACGTGACTGAGTTCAGGAGTCTGATGGCCTGGGGGAAGAAACTCCTCCTGAGTCTTTCAGTCTTTGCCATCAGGCTACGGAAGCGCTTACCAGATGGCAGCAGGGTGAAGTGAGAGTTTGCAGGGTGATTAATGTCTCTGATGATTTTAGTAGCTCTACCTCTGCAGCGTTTGGTGTAGATGTCCTGCAGAGACGGGAGAGCTGAGCCTGAGATGCGCTCGGATAAGCGCACCACTCTTTGCAGGGCTTTGGAATCGTGACTGGTGCTGTTCCCGTACCACGCTGTGATGCACTGAGTCAGGACACTTTCTATCGCCCCTCGATAGAAAGTTTTCAGGATGGCTGGTGAAACCCTGAATTTCCTCAGCTGGCGCAGGTGGTACAGTCTTTGCCTGGCTTTTTTCACCTGTGTCTGGATGTGTGTAGTCCAGGTCAGATCCTCGGAGATGTTCACTCCCAGGTATTTGAAGCTGCTCACTCTCTCTACCGGTGTCCCGCTGATCATGAGAGGGGAGTATGACCGATGCTGTCTCTTCCTGAAGTCCACAATCAGTTCTTTGGTCTTGTTAACATTCAGAGAGAGACAGTTGTCCTGGCACCATGATGTCAGTTGCTCCACTTCGTCCAAGTATGCCGTCTCATTGTTGTTGGAGATGAGACCCAGGACAACAGTATCATCAGCAAACTTGATGATAGAGGTGGAGCTGTGTGTGGACAAACAGTCATGGGTGTAGAGAGAGTAGAGCAGGGGACTCAGCACACAGCCCTGTGGAGCTCCAACACTCAGGGTGATGGAGGTGGAGGTGAACTGGCCTACTCTCACCGCCTGGGGTCTGCCAGTGAGGAAATCTTCAATCCAGAGGCAGAGAGAAGAATTCAGGCCTAGATCCAGGAGTTTGTGTGTTAGCTTAATGGGAACTATGGTGTTAAAGGCTGAGCTATAGTCAATAAATAGCAACCTGACATAGTTCCCACTTTTGCTGTCGATGTGAGTGAGGCAGGAGTGAAGGACGTGAGAAATGGCATCTTCAGTCGATCTATTGGGACGATAGGCAAACTGAAGAGGGTCCAAAGTGTCAGGAATGGAGGAGCAAATGTTGTTTTTAATGAGTCTCTCAAAGACCTTCATGACTAAAGATGTGAGAGCCACTGGACGATAGTCATTTAGGCAAGAGGGTTTACTGATCTTAGGTACAGGGATGATGGAGGATCGTTTGAAGGAGGTGGGGACAACAGATGTAGCAAGGGACTCGTTAAATATGGATGTAAAGAGCCCTGCGAGCTGATCAGCACAGGACCGCAGAACACGACCTGAAATACCATCCGGCCCAGCAGCTTTCCTGACATCCACACGTTTGAGTGCCCTCCGAACCTCGTCCTCCGAGACAGAGATCACGTGACCGTTGCTGCTCTGAGGGACTCTCTCTGACGCGTCACTCGCCGGAGTCGCGCTGCCGCGATTACCATCAAAGCGAGCGTAGAAAGAGTTTAACTCGTTCACCAGCAACGGATCAGCTCTCACCTCTGCAGAGGATTTAGTTCCAAAAGCACAGATGGTCCTCAGTCCCTGCCACATCCGCCGGGAGTCGTTGAGTTGGAAATGAGATTCCACTCGGTCTTTATAGCGGAGTTTTGCGGCTTTAACGGCGCGCCGGAGAGAGCACACATTAAGAGCTGGGGGTGAAAACTTTTGAACAGGATGAAGATGTCCACATTTTTCTAATTATGTCTAAATTTCTAATTTTCTTCATTTAGTACTGCCCTTCAGAAGCAACAGAAGATACTTGCATGTTTCCTGGAAGATAAATTAAGTACAATTTAGCTCAATCTTCAAATTCCAAAAGTTTTCACCCCCAGCTCTTAATGCGTTGTGTTTCCTTCTGGAGCATCAGTGAATGTTTAACCTTATTAATCGGGTCTTTTGTTCCCTTTGTCCAAATGGCATGAGACTTTGTACCGTTGTCAACACTCTCTAGGTCTACAAATAAAAAAATGAATTGGATTGATATCTGTTTTTATGTTCGTTTGACAAAAGAAGTCACACTCAGGGTCTTCAAGGTCTCTGGAGACCCGCTTAGAAAATGGACAAAATTCATCCTCAAAAACAGAAACAACACAGAACACGCAAACACACACACACGCACGCACGCACGCACGCACGCACGCACGCACGCACGCACGCACACACACACACACACACACACACACACACACACAGGAATACATTTGTTATTGCTTGTTACTGCTGTTCAGTTCACTGCATTTTGATGTTCATGTTGTGTATTTTTTACTCAATATGTAATATAACTGTTCATTTCTGTTCATTTTTGTTCTGTTGCAGTTAGTAACTGAAGTGTAGATTAAATTTGTGGAATTATAAGAAAATCAGATGTTTTAAATAAAGGATAAACTCTAAACACTCCAACTTTCCTCTTGTTCAGGTTTGATTGTAATCGTAATGTAACATCATTGAAAAAAGATGGGCAAAAATCTTACTCTAAACCATGTCAAATTATCCATTTTATCCCCACAAATCAAAGTTAGAAATTTGGATCATTTATAAAGTGAGTTTTACATAAAAGACTGATTTTGTGATATTCCATACAAAAAATATTTATATAAGTTTAATGATTATTATAAATACTCCAAAAACTGCACAGATGTTGAGTAAAAACATTAATAAACAGAGTAAAATTACATTTGTTCTAAAAAAAAAAAAAAAACTGTTGTTTTGTTACAAAATTACATTTTGTTGCCTGGTGTCTGTGGAGACCCTAAAGACCCGGAGTGAAATTCCCAAACGAAGACCGGAGAAGGGTTAATAGTTGTGTTAATATGATAATTATGATTTAGTATGCCATAATGTTGACTTTGTCATAATTATGATTTTTGTGTCATAATTTTGATTTTATCTCATAATTTCCACTTCTTAATCTCATAATTACCATTTACTATGTTATAATGTTGACTTTTTGTCATAATTATGATTTTTGTGTTTTTTCTCATCCACTTCTTAATCTCATAATTACCATTTACTATGTCATAATGTCGACTTTTTGTGTCATAATTTTGACTTTATCTCATAATTTCCACTTCTTAATCTCATAATTACGATTAACTGTCATAATGTTGAGTTTTTGTGTCATAATTTTGACTTTCTCATAATTTCCACTTCTTAATTTCATCATTACGATTTACTGTCATAATGTTGACTTTTTGTGTCATAATTTCCAATTCGTAATTTCATAATTACGATTTAGTCATAATGTTGACTTTTTGTGTCATAATTTTGACTTTATCTCATAATTTCCACTTCTTAATTTCATAATTACGATTTACTGTCATAATGTTGAGTTTTTGTGTCATAATTTTGACTTTCTCATAATTTCCACTTCTTAATTTCATAATTACGATTAACTGTCATAATGTTGACTTTTTGTGTCATAATTTTGACTTTATCTCATAATTTCCACTTCTTAATCTCATAATTACGATTAACTGTCATAATGTTGAGTTTTTGTGTCATAATTTTGACTTTATCTCATAATTTCCACTTCTTAATCTCATAATTACGATTAACTGTCATAATGTTGAGTTTTTGTGTCATAATTTTGACTTTATCTCATAATTTCCACTTCTTAATCTCATAATTACGATTAACTGTCATAATGTTGAGTTTTTGTGTCATAATTTTGACTTTCTCATAATTTCCACTTCTTAATTTCATCATTACGATTTACTGTCATAATGTTGCCTTTTTGTGTCATAATTTCCAATTCGTAATTTCATAATTACGATTTAGTCATAATGTTGACTTTTTTGTGTCATAATTTTGACTTTATCTCATAATTTCCACTTCTTAATTTCATAATTACGATTTACTGTCATAATGTTGAGTTTTTGTGTCATAATTTTGACTTTCTCATAATTTCCACTTCTTAATTTCATAATTACGATTAACTGTCATAATGTTGACTTTTTGTGTCATAATTTTGACTTTATCTCATAATTTCCACTTCTTAATCTCATAATTACGATTTACTGTCATAATGTTGACTTTTTGTGTCATAATTTCCAATTCGTAATTTCATAATTATGATTTAGTCATAATGTTGACTTTTTGTTTCATAATTTTGACTTTATCTCATAATTTCCACTTCTTAATTTCATAATTACGATTTACTGTCATAATGTTGAGTTTTTGTGTCATAATTTTGACTTTCTCATAATTTCCACTTCTTAATTTCATAATTACGATTAACTGTCATAATGTTGACTTTTTGTGTCATAATTTTGACTTTATCTCATAATTTCCACTTCTTAATTTCATAATTACGATTTACTGTCATAATGTTGACTTTTTGTGTCATCACTTTGACTTTTTTCATCATAATTATGATTTACCAAAGCATTTTTTCCCCTTTTGTGGCGGAAATCGTCTTCCAGAATTTTCCGGAGTGAAATCATTATAAACGTTCACCGGTCAAATTGGTTCACAGACGTTTAACAAAGCGAAGAACAGGATGACTGGTTCTATATCAGACTCCCAACCTCCGTCTCACCGGAGAAAAGGATGAAATAAACAGCCGTTTCCTTTACAAACGGAGCGCATTCATCTTTCAAGGCTACTCTCCGTGTTGTTTTCCCATTTAGACGTGACCGCACGGCCTCCTCGTCCGTCTGTATGGCATAATGCAGCACATCGAGGCGTCTTCTCATATTAAAGACCTTCCACCCGAGCTCAGAATAACGCTTTATCTCATGCATGCCGTGTGATGAAGTCTGACTTCTGAGAGCCCAACGTTCAGAAGGATTATAGCAGGAGCAACATTTATTCACAGATGCCAAAGTTGAGCATCTGAAAGGAAGTGCTGACCTTTAGCCTCGGATAAATGAATCTGAAAGCACAGAGCAGCTCAATACAGATCCCATTTCTGCTCGATAATAGCGCCAGTGCGCAGATGTTTTATCAATCTAGCCTTGAACAACACAGATGCATCAATACTGCAGATAAAACAGCCACCACATGACGATCCTGTCCGCTTCCCAAGAGCTGCAGAGGTTTATGGAGGACACACTCATGAAAATAAAGGAAGCCATCAATGGCTCCACGAAGAGCCTTTATTATCCATAGAACCACTAAAGGTCCTTTATAATGGAAAAAGGTTCATTCGATTATTAAAGTGGCTATATCATTTCCAATGAGGTTCATTCTCATGTTACGCATCACATTAAAGCTTCAAGAACCAATGAGGTTCATTCTCGTGTTACGCATCACGTTTGAGCTTCAAGAACCAATGAGGTTCATTTTCGTGTTACGCATCACGTTTGAGCTTCAGCAGGAACCAATGAGGTTCGTTCTCATGTTACGCATCACGTTTGAGCTTCAAGAACCAATGAGGTTCATTCTCGTGTTACGCATCACGTTTGAGCTTCAGCAGGAACCAATGAGGTTCGTTCTCATGTTACGCATCACGTTTGAGCTTCAAGAACCAATGAGGTTCGTTCTCATGTTACGCATCACGTTTGAGCTTCAAGAACCAATGAGGTTCGTTCTCGTGTTACGCATCACGTTTGAGCTTCAGCAGGAACCAATGAGGTTCGTTCTCATGTTACGCATCACGTTTGAGCTTCAAGAACCAATGAGGTTCGTTCTCATGTTACGCATCACATTAAAGCTTCAAGAACCAATGAGGTTCATTTTCGTGTTACGCATCACGTTTGAGCTTCAGCAGGAACCAATGAGGTTCGTTCTCATGTTACGCATCACGTTTGAGCTTCAAGAACCAATGAGGTTCGTTCTCATGTTACGCATCACGTTTGAGCTTCAAGAACCAATGAGGTTCATTTTCGTGTTATGCATCACGTTTGAGCTTCAGCGAGAACCAATGAGGTTCGTTCTCGTGTTCCGCATCACATTAAAGCTTCAAGAACCAATGAGGTTCATTCTCGTGTTACGCATCACGTTTGAGCTTCAAGAACCAATGAGGTTCATTCTCGTGTTACGCATCACGTTTGAGCTTCAGCAGGAACCAATGAGGTTCGTTCTCGTGTTACGCATCACGTTTGAGCTTCAAGAACCAATGAGGTTCATTCTCGTGTTACGCATCACGTTTGAGCTTCAAGAACCAATGAGGTTCATTCTCGTGTTACGCATCACGTTTGAGCTTCAAGAACCAATGAGGTTCATTCTCGTGTTACGCATCACGTTTGAGCTTCAGCGGGAACCAATGAGGTTCATTCTCGTGTTACGCATCACGTTTGAGCTTCAGCGGGAACCAATGAGGTTCATTCTCGTGTTACGCATCACGTTTGAGCTTCAGCGGGAACCAATGAGGTTCCTTCTCGTGTTACGCATCACGTTTGAGCTTCAGCGGGAACCAATGAGGTTCATTCTCGTGTTACGCATCACGTTTGAGCTTCAGCGGGAACCAATGAGGTTCATTCTCGTGTTACGCGTCACGTTTGAGCTTCAAGAACCAATGAGGTTCATTCTCGTGTTACGCATCACGTTTGAGCTTCAGCGGGAACCAATGAGGTTCCTTCTCGTGTTACGCATCACGTTTGAGCTTCAGCGGGAACCAATGAGGTTCATTCTCATGTTACGCATCACGTTTGAGCTTCAAGAACCAATGAGGTTCATTCTCATGTTACGCATCACGTTTGAGCTTCAAGAACCAATGAGGTTCATTCTCATGTTACGCATCACGTTTGAGCTTCAAGAACCAATGAGGTTCGTTCTCATGTTACGCATCACGTTTGAGCTTCAAGAACCAATGAGGTTCATTCTCGTGTTACGCATCACGTTTGAGCTTCAAGAACCAATGAGGTTCATTCTCGTGTTACGCATCACGTTTGAGCTTCAGCAGGAACCAATGAGGTTCGTTCTCATGTTACGCATCACGTTTGAGCTTCAAGAACCAATGAGGTTCGTTCTCATGTTACGCATCACGTTTGAGCTTCAAGAACCAATGAGGTTCGTTCTCATGTTACGCATCACATTAAAGCTTCAAGAACCAATGAGGTTCATTTTCGTGTTACGCATCACGTTTGAGCTTCAGCAGGAACCAATGAGGTTCGTTCTCATGTTACGCATCACGTTTGAGCTTCAAGAACCAATGAGGTTCATTCTCGTGTTACGCATCACGTTTGAGCTTCAGCAGGAACCAATGAGGTTCGTTCTCATGTTACGCATCACGTTTGAGCTTCAAGAACCAATGAGGTTCGTTCTCATGTTACGCATCACGTTTGAGCTTCAAGAACCAATGAGGTTCGTTCTCGTGTTACGCATCACGTTTGAGCTTCAGCAGGAACCAATGAGGTTCGTTCTCATGTTACGCATCACGTTTGAGCTTCAAGAACCAATGAGGTTCGTTCTCATGTTACGCATCACATTAAAGCTTCAAGAACCAATGAGGTTCATTTTCGTGTTACGCATCACGTTTGAGCTTCAGCAGGAACCAATGAGGTTCGTTCTCATGTTACGCATCACGTTTGAGCTTCAAGAACCAATGAGGTTCGTTCTCATGTTACGCATCACGTTTGAGCTTCAAGAACCAATGAGGTTCATTTTCGTGTTACGCATCACGTTTGAGCTTCAGCGAGAACCAATGAGGTTCGTTCTCGTGTTCCGCATCACATTAAAGCTTCAAGAACCAATGAGGTTCATTCTCGTGTTACGCATCACGTTTGAGCTTCAAGAACCAATGAGGTTCATTCTCGTGTTACGCATCACGTTTGAGCTTCAGCAGGAACCAATGAGGTTCGTTCTCGTGTTACGCATCACGTTTGAGCTTCAAGAACCAATGAGGTTCATTCTCGTGTTACGCATCACGTTTGAGCTTCAGCGGGAACCAATGAGGTTCATTCTCGTGTTACGCATCACGTTTGAGCTTCAGCGGGAACCAATGAGGTTCATTCTCGTGTTACGCATCACGTTTGAGCTTCAGCGGGAACCAATGAGGTTCCTTCTCGTGTTACGCATCACGTTTGAGCTTCAGCGGGAACCAATGAGGTTCATTCTCGTGTTACGCATCACGTTTGAGCTTCAGCGGGAACCAATGAGGTTCATTCTCGTGTTACGCGTCACGTTTGAGCTTCAAGAACCAATGAGGTTCATTCTCGTGTTACGCATCACGTTTGAGCTTCAGCGGGAACCAATGAGGTTCCTTCTCGTGTTACGCATCACGTTTGAGCTTCAGCGGGAACCAATGAGGTTCATTCTCATGTTACGCATCACGTTTGAGCTTCAAGAACCAATGAGGTTCATTCTCATGTTACGCATCACGTTTGAGCTTCAAGAACCAATGAGGTTCATTCTCATGTTACGCATCACGTTTGAGCTTCAAGAACCAATGAGGTTCGTTCTCATGTTACGCATCACGTTTGAGCTTCAAGAACCAATGAGGTTCATTCTCGTGTTACGCATCACGTTTGAGCTTCAGCGGGAACCAATGAGGTTCCTTCTCGTGTTACGCATCACGTTTGAGCTTCAGCGGGAACCAATGAGGTTCATTCCCGTGTTACGCATCACGTTTGAGCTTCAGCGACAACCAATGAGGTTCATTCTCGTGTTACGCATCACGTTTGAGCTTCAGCGGGAACCAATGAGGTTCATTCTCATGTTACGCATCACGTTTGAGCTTCAGCGACAACCAATGAGGTTCATTCTCGTGTTACGCATCACGTTTGAGCTTCAGCAGGAACCAATGAGGTTCGTTCTCATGTTACGCATCACGTTTGAGCTTCAAGAACCAATGAGGTTCATTCTCGTGTTACGCATCACGTTTGAGCTTCAGCGACAACCAATGAGGTTCATTCTCGTGTTACGCATCACGTTTGAGCTTCAGTGAGAACCAATGAGGTTCATTCTCATGTTACGCATCACGTTTGAGCTTCAGCGGGAACCAATGAGGTTCATTCTCGTGTTACGCATCACGTTTGAGCTTCAGCGAGAACCAATGAGGTTCATTCTCGTGTTACGCATCACGTTTGAGCTTCAGTGAGAACCAATGAGGTTCATTCTCGTGTTACGCATCACGTTTGAGCTTCAGCAGGAACCAATGAGGTTCGTTCTCATGTTACGCATCACGTTTGAGCTTCAAGAACCAATGAGGTTCATTCTCGTGTTACGCATCACGTTTGAGCTTCAGCAGGAACCAATGAGGTTCGTTCTCATGTTACGCATCACGTTTGAGCTTCAAGAACCAATGAGGTTCGTTCTCATGTTACGCATCACGTTTGAGCTTCAAGAACCAATGAGGTTCATTTTCGTGTTACGCATCACGTTTGAGCTTCAGCAGGAACCAATGAGGTTCGTTCTCATGTTACGCATCACGTTTGAGCTTCAAGAACCAATGAGGTTCGTTCTCATGTTACGCATCACATTAAAGCTTCAAGAACCAATGAGGTTCATTTTCGTGTTACGCATCACGTTTGAGCTTCAGCAGGAACCAATGAGGTTCGTTCTCATGTTACGCATCACGTTTGAGCTTCAAGAACCAATGAGGTTCGTTCTCATGTTACGCATCACGTTTGAGCTTCAAGAACCAATGAGGTTCATTTTCGTGTTACGCATCACGTTTGAGCTTCAGCGAGAACCAATGAGGTTCATTCTCGTGTTCCGCATCACATTAAAGCTTCAAGAACCAATGAGGTTCATTCTCGTGTTACGCATCACGTTTGAGCTTCAAGAACCAATGAGGTTCATTCTCGTGTTACGCATCACGTTTGAGCTTCAGCAGGAACCAATGAGGTTCGTTCTCGTGTTACGCATCACGTTTGAGCTTCAGCGGGAACCAATGAGGTTCATTCTCGTGTTACGCGTCACGTTTGAGCTTCAAGAACCAATGAGGTTCATTCTCGTGTTACGCATCACGTTTGAGCTTCAGCGGGAACCAATGAGGTTCATTCTCGTGTTACGCATCACGTTTGAGCTTCAGCGGGAACCAATGAGGTTCATTCTCGTGTTACGCGTCACGTTTGAGCTTCAAGAACCAATGAGGTTCATTCTCGTGTTACGCATCACGTTTGAGCTTCAGCGGGAACCAATGAGGTTCCTTCTCGTGTTACGCATCACGTTTGAGCTTCAGCGGGAACCAATGAGGTTCATTCCCGTGTTACGCATCACGTTTGAGCTTCAGCAAGAACCAATGAGGTTCCTTCTCGTGTTACGCATCACGTTTGAGCTTCAGCGGGAACCAATGAGGTTCATTCCCGTGTTACGCATCACGTTTGAGCTTCAGCGACAACCAATGAGGTTCATTCTCGTGTTACGCATCACGTTTAAGCTTCAGTGAGAACCAATGAGGTTCATTCTCATGTTACGCATCACGTTTGAGCTTCAGCGGGAACCAATGAGGTTCATTCTCGTGTTACGCATCACGTTTGAGCTTCAGCGACAACCAATGAGGTTCATTCTCGTGTTACGCATCACGTTTAAGCTTCAGTGAGAACCAATGAGGTTCATTCTCATGTTACGCATCACGTTTGAGCTTCAGCGGGAACCAATGAGGTTCATTCTCGTGTTACGCATCACGTTTGAGCTTCAGCGAGAACCAATGAGGTTCATTCTCGTGTTACGCATCACGTTTGAGCTTCAGCGGGAACCAATGAGGTTCATTCTCGTATTACGCATCACGTTTGAGCTTCAGCGAGAACCAATGAGGTTCATTCTCGTGTTACGCAGCACGATTGAGCTTCTCAAGAACCAATGAGGTTCATTCTCGTGTTACGCATCACATTTGAGCTTCAGCGGGAACCAAAGAGGTTCGTTCTCGTGTTACGCAGCACGTTTGAGCTTCTCAAGAACCAATGAGGTTCATTCTCGTATTACGCATCACGTTTGAGCTTCAGCGGGAACCAATGAGGTTCGTTCTCGTGTTACGCATCACGTTTGAGCTTCAGCGAGAACCAATGAGGTTCGTTCATGTGTTACGCAGCACGTTTGAGCTTCTCAAGAACCAATGAGGTTCATTCTCGTATTACGCATCACGTTTGAGCTTCAGCGGGAACCAATGAGGTTCATTCTCGTGTTACGCAGCACGTTTGAGCTTCTCAAGAACCAATGAGGTTCATTCTCGTATTACGCATCACGTTTGAGCTTCAAGAACCAATGAGGTTCATTCTCGTGTTACGCATCACGTTTGAGCTTCAGCAGGAACCAATGAGGTTCGTTCTCGTGTTACGCAGCACGTTTGAGCTTCTCAAGAACCAATGAGGTTCATTCTCGTATTACGCATCACGTTTGAGCTTCAAGAACCAATGAGGTTCATTCTCGTGTTACGCATCACGTTTGAGCTTCAGCGAGAACCAATGAGGTTCGTTCTCGTGTTACGCAGCACGTTTGAGCTTCTCAAGAACCAATGAGGTTCATTCTCATGTAACGCATCACGTTTGAGCTTCAGCGGGAACCAATGAGGTTCGTTCTTGTGTAACGCATCACGTTTGAGCTTCAGCGAGAACCAATGAGGTTCGTTCTCGTGTTACGCATCACGTTTGAGCTTCTCAAGAACCAATGAGGTTCATTCTCGTATTACGCATCACGTTTGAGCTTCAGCGGGAACCAATGAGGTTCATTCTCGTGTAACGCATCACGTTTGAGCTTCAGCGAGAACCAATGAGGTTCATTCTCGTGTTGCGCATATGGATTAGTTTAAACTATTTGAAGCGTCAAAGTGTCAGTTGCGTAGATATCAATGGAGGGACAGAGAGCTCTCAGGTTTCATATCAAACATCTTAATTTGTGTTCCGAAGAAGAACGAATGTCTTATGGGTTTTCAACTTATTTTTATTTCAAAGCAAAGGACAAAAAAGAACATCACCGTGAGAATATCAGGGCCTTGAATCATATTTGGTCTCTTGTACGTTACTGTTGCTGGCTGCAGTTCACTAAACGGCCACCGGTGTCTCTAATAACAAGGGCTTCTGAATTCTTCATATAGCCCCTTTTAAATATTCTTCACAGAATGCTTCTCTAAGAACACAAAAAGCTATTTGGAGAAATTAAAATGGTTCTTCTATGGCTTAGCTGCGAAAAGCCCTTTTGGTACCTTTATTTTTAAGAGCGATATGGCCCGAACACACACAGCCGTCCACGTGTTATTCAGTTGAACATTTAGGGGAAGTGTCATGAAAACTTTCCTGCAACTATTACAGCCCACCATGACACGACACAAGCCTGAGAGACACAGAGAAACGCAAGAAAAAGCGGGACTTTCACAGTCCGTCCGGCTGATGTGCCAATGGCAGCAAAAATGCACAGCGAACCTGAAGTTTTTCGCATGTTCTTTTAACAACCTGGCAGCTGTGAGACATATGATTGGACGGCCCTTATCGCCGTGGCGACACTGCCGCTGCATTATATTTTTAACCTGCGCAGAGACAATGGAGCCGGGTTTGGTGTCAATCACAAAGTTGGACTCGCGGCGGCTGATGAGGCCTCAGAGTTGTGTGTGAATGTGTGTTGTCAGCCCTCGCGGTGACACGGATCCAGCTGAGATTATCCTCAGATGACCTGCAAAAGCAAAGTTTCTGCAGGAGATGAGCTTCAGGAACTTCTACACTGGCACTAAAAAACAAGACAGAAAGGAGCAAAAACCTCATTAAACAGCCGGCTTTATATATCTTTAAAACGGCTCTTAAAATGATTGCTATTCACGTTTGATCTTGTTTTTCTCTCAGAGAGCGACACTTCAAAATACTAAACATTCTTAAATCAAGATTTACTTGAGAAGCAAAATGACTGAAGATATGAAGTCTTGATTGTTTACTGAAAAATAATATCTCAAGTGAAGTTAAATGAAGTGAGTTTATGCTTAAAAAAATATCTGCCAATCGTTCCCTATCCCCTATATAGTGCACTGTCTGATGGTTCCCTATCCACTATATAGTGAACTGTCTGATAGTTCCCTATCCCCTATATAGTGCACTGTCTGATCGTTCCCTATCCCCTATATACTGCACTGTCTGATCGTTCCCTATCCCCTATATACTGCACTGTCTGATCATTCCCTATCCCCTATATAGTGCACTGTCTGATCGCTCCCTATCCCCTATATAGTGCACTGTCTGATCGTTCCCTATCCCCTATATAGTGCACTGTCTGATCGTCCCCTATCCCCTATATAGTGCACTGTCTGATTGTTCCCTATCCCCTATATAGTGCACTGTCTGATCGTTCCCTATCCCCTATATACTGCACTGTCTGATCATTCCCTATCCCCTATATAGTGCACTGTCTGATCGCTCCCTATCCCCTATATAGTGCACTGTCTGATCGTTCCCTATCCCCTATATAGTGCACTGTCTGATCATTCCTCTATCCCCTATATAGTGCACTGTCTGATCGTTCCCTATCCCCTATATAGTGCACTGTCTGATCGTTCCCTATCCCCTATATAGTGCGATGTCTGATTGTTCCCTATCCCCTATATAGTGCACTGTCTGATTGTCCCCTATCCCCTATATAGTGCGATGTCTGATCGTCCCCTATCCCCTATATAGTGCACTGTCTGATCGTTCCCTACCCCCTATATAGTGCACTGTCTGATCGTTCCCTATCCCCTATATAGTGCACTGTCTGATTGTCCCCTATCCCCTATATAGTGCGATGTCTGATCGTCCCCTATCCCCTATATAGTGCAATGTCTGATCGTTCCCTACCCCCTATATAGTGCACTGTCTGATCGATCCCTATCCCCTATATAGTGCACTGTCTGATCGTTCCCTACCCCCTATATAGTGCACTGTCTGATCGTTCCCTATCCCCTATATAGTGCACTGTCTGATCGTTCCCTACCCCCTATATAGTGCACTGTCTGATCGTTCCCTATCCCCTATATAGTGCACTGTCTGATCGTTCCCTTTCCCTATATAGTGCACTGTCTGATCGTTCCCTATCCCCTATATAGTGCACTGTCTGATCGTTCCCTATCCCCTATATAGTGCACTGTCTGATCGTTCCCTTTCCCTATATAGTGCACTGTCTGATCGTTCCCTATCCCCTATATAGTGCACTGTCTGATCGTTCCCTACCCCCTATATAGTGCACTGTCTGATCGTTCCCTATCCCCTATATAGTGCACTGTCTGATCGTTCCCTACCCCCTATATAGTGCACTGTCTGATCGTTCCCTACCCCCTATATGGTGCACTGTCTGATCGTTCACTACCCCCTATATAGTGCACTGTATGATCGTTCCCTACCCCCTATATAGTGCACTGTCTGATCGTTCACTATCCCCTATATAGTGCATTGTCTGATCGTTCACTATCCCCTATATAGTGCACTGTCTGATCGTTCCCTACCCCCTATATAGTGCACTGTCTGATCGTTCCCTACCCCCTATATAGTGCACTGTCTGATCGTTCCCTACCCCCTATATAGTGCACTGTCTGATCGTTCCCTACCCCCTATATAGTGCACTGTCTGATCGTTCACTACCCCCTATATAGTGCACTGTCTGATCGTTCACTATCCCCTATATAGTGCATTGTCTGATCGTTCACTATCCCCTATATAGTGCACTGTCTGATCGTTCCCTACCCCCTATATAGTGCACTGTCTGATCGTTCCCTATCCCCTATATAGTGCACTGTCTGATCGTTCCCTACCCCCTATATAGTGCACTGTCTGATCGTTCCCTACCCCCTATATAGTGCACTGTCTGATCGTTCACTACCCCCTATATAGTGCACTGTCTGATCGTTCCCTACCCCCTATATAGTGCACTGTCTGATCGTTCACTATCCCCTATATAGTGCATTGTCTGATCGTTCACTATCCCCTATATAGTGCACTGTCTGATCGTTCCCTACCCCCTATATAGTGCACTGTCTGATCGTTCCCTACCCCCTATATAGTGCACTGTCTGATCGTTCCCTACCCCCTATATAGTGCACTGTCTGATCGTTCACTATCCCCTATATAGTGCACTGTCTGATCGTTCACTATCCCCTATATAGTGCACTGTCTGTGCGTTCCCTTTCCCTATATAGTGCACTGTCTGATCGTTCCCTATCCCCTATATAGTGCACTGTCTGATCGTTCCCTACCCCCTATATAGTGCACTGTCTGATCGTTCCCTATCCCCTATATAGTGCACTGTCTGATCGTTCCCTACCCCCTATATAGTGCACTGTCTGATCGTTCCCTACCCCCTATATAGTGCACTGTCTGATCGTTCACTACCCCCTATATAGTGCACTGTATGATCGTTCCCTACCCCCTATATAGTGCACTGTCTGATCGTTCACTATCCCCTATATAGTGCATTGTCTGATCGTTCACTATCCCCTATATAGTGCACTGTCTGATCGTTCCCTACCCCCTATATAGTGCACTGTCTGATCGTTCCCTACCCCCTATATAGTGCACTGTCTGATCGTTCCCTACCCCCTATATAGTGCACTGTCTGATCGTTCCCTACCCCCTATATAGTGCACTGTCTGATCGTTCACTACCCCCTATATAGTGCACTGTCTGATCGTTCACTATCCCCTATATAGTGCATTGTCTGATCGTTCACTATCCCCTATATAGTGCACTGTCTGATCGTTCCCTACCCCCTATATAGTGCACTGTCTGATCGTTCCCTATCCCCTATATAGTGCACTGTCTGATCGTTCCCTACCCCCTATATAGTGCACTGTCTGATCGTTCCCTACCCCCTATATAGTGCACTGTCTGATCGTTCACTACCCCCTATATAGTGCACTGTCTGATCGTTCCCTACCCCCTATATAGTGCACTGTCTGATCGTTCACTATCCCCTATATAGTGCATTGTCTGATCGTTCACTATCCCCTATATAGTGCACTGTCTGATCGTTCCCTACCCCCTATATAGTGCACTGTCTGATCGTTCCCTACCCCCTATATAGTGCACTGTCTGATCGTTCCCTACCCCCTATATAGTGCACTGTCTGATCGTTCACTATCCCCTATATAGTGCACTGTCTGATCGTTCACTATCCCCTATATAGTGCACTGTCTGTGCGATGCCTGGTCAAGACAATCTCCTAAAGTGCGATGTCTGATCGTTCCCTATCCCCTATATACAACCATTTTTCACGCACAACCATTTCTACGGTTTACAAAGAATGGTGTGAAAAGGGAAAATCATCCAGTATGCGGCAGTCCTGTGGGCGAAAATGCCTTGTTGATGCTCGAGGTCAGAGGAGAATGGGCCGACTGATTCAAGCTGATAGAAGAGCAACTTTGACTGAAATAACCACTCGTTACAACCGAGGTCTGCAGCAAAGCATTTGTGAAGCCACAACACACACAACCTTGAGGCGGATGGGCTACAACAGCAGAAGACCCCACCGGGTACCACTCATCTCCACTACAAATAGGAAAAAGAGGCGACAATTTGCACCAAAATTGGACAGTTGAAGACTGGAAAAATGTTGCCTGGTCTGATGAGTCTGGATTTCTGTTGAGACATTCAGATGGTAGAGTCAGAATTTGGCGTAAACAGAATGAGAACATGGATCCATCATGCCTTGTTCCCACTGTGTAGGCTGGTGGTGGTGGTGTAATGGTGTGGGGGATGTTTTCTTGGCACACTTTAGGCCCCTTAGTGCCAATTGGGCATGGTTTAAATGCCACGGCCTACCTGAGCATTGTTTCTGACCATGTCCATCCCTTTATGAGCACCATGTCCCCATCCTCTGATGGCTACTTCCAGCAGGATAATGCACCGGCACAAAGCTCCAATCATTTCAAATTGGTTTCTTGAACATGACAATGAGTTCACTGGACTAAAATGGCCCCACAGTCTCCAGATCTCAACCCAATAGAGCATCTTTGGGATGTGGTGGAACGGGAGCTTCGTGCCCTGGATGTGCATCCCACAAATCTCCATCAACTGCAAGATGCTCTCCTATCAATATGGGCCAACATTTCTAAAGAATGCTTTCAGCTCCTTGTTGAATCAATGCCACGTAGAATTAAGGCAGTTCTGAAGGCGAAAGGGGGTCAAACACAGTATTAGTATGTGTTCCTAATAATCCTTTAGGTGAGTGTATTTTGATTTCAGAATGATTAGATATTTGTACTGGAAAACAAGACAGAAATACTGAGGAAGAGCATCATTTTTGCAGTGTATTATTATTAGAGGATTCATTCACACATAATAAGAATATGTTTGACTACATGGCTAGAACCAATGAGGTTTTCTGTTAAAGCCTCATAATCTTTCTCTGTGTTCTGCCAGTTGCTGTATAAAGCTCTCTGATGAATCTTGCGAGTCTTCAGTGTGTCGTCTCTGTCCATTGAATCGCACAGATAATGGCCTGGCTGGTGGCGGTCGGCAGATAAACAAGGTGAGCTGTAATCGCTCGGCTGTCTGTGGATTTGTAGCTCGGCTTCAGGAGCCCAAACTAAGATGACATTTGAGAAAATCCATAAGCGTCACTGGCCTTTGGAGAGACAAACTCATGGGATGGAAAAGACAATTAGCAGCATTTCTGCAGTGCGATGGAGGGGGTTCTGCTTTTGTCTCCCTCAAACCTCTCGATGCGTCCACGGCCACCTGAGAGACACAGAAAACAGTCAAAGCGTCATTACACAGAAAATGGCCCAAAGAGCAGCGCCACGATCTGTTTCTGCACTGATATGAACGACTGGGACTCATTTGACCCACAATAACTCCACAGATACACACAGAGCTCATTTAAAGGAACAGGACAGCGGCGAATCAATCATATTCATCAGCCGAAAGTCCAGTACAAATATATAAATGATTGAATTACAAAACAATATGCAAAAAAGTTATTTTCTTTCTTAGATATTTGCACAGGAAAACAAGACATTATTAAATCAAGATACATTTACTTGAGAGGAAAAATTACGTTTTGTTTTTGTGCACTGTCTGATCGTTCCCTATCCCCTATATAGTGCACTGTCTGATCGTTCCCTATCCCCTATATAGTGCACTGTCTGATCGTTCCCTATCCCCTATATAGTGCACTGTCTGATCGTTCCCTATCCCCTATATAGTGCACTGTCTGATCGTTCCCTATTCCCTATATACTGCACTGTCTGATCATTCCCTATCCCCTATATAATGCACTGTCTGATCGTTCCCTATCCCCTATATACTGCACTGTCTGATCGTTCCCTATCCCCTATATAGTGCACTGTCTGATCGTTCCCTATCCCCTATATAGTGCACTGTCTGATCGTTCCCTATCCTCTATATAGTGCACTGTCTGATCGTTCCCTATCCCTATATAGTGCACTGTCTGATCGTTCCCTATCCCCTATATAGTGCACTGTCTGATCGTTCCCTATCCCCTATATAGTGCACTGTCTGATCGTTCCCTATCCCCTATATAGTGCACTGTCTGATCGTTCCCTATCCCCTATATAGTGCACTGTCTGATCGTTCCCTATTCCCTATATACTGCACTGTCTGATCGTTCCCTATCCCCTATATAATGCACTGTCTGATCGTTCCCTATCCCCTATATACTGCACTGTCTGATCGTTCCCTATCCCCTATATAGTGCACTGTCTGATCGTTCCCTATCCCCTATATAGTGCACTGTCTGATCGTTCCCTATCCCCTATATAGTGCACTGTCTGATCGTTCCCTATCCCCTATATAGTGCACTGTCTGATCGTTCCCTATCCCCTATATAGTGCACTGTCTGATCGTTCCCTATCCCCTATATAGTGCACTGTCTGATCGTTCCCTATCCCCTATATAATGCACTGTCTGATCGTTCCCTATCCCCTATATACTGCACTGTCTGATTGTTCCCTATCCCCTATATAGTGCACTGTCTGATCGTTCCCTATCCCCTATATAGTGCACTGTCTGATCGTTCCCTATCCCCTATATAATGCACTGTCTGATCGTTCCCTATCCCCTATATAATGCACTGTCTGATTGTTCCCTATCCCCTATATAGTGCACTGTCTGATCGTTCCCTATCCCCTATATAATGCACTGTCTGATTGTTCCCTATCCCCTATATAATGCACTGTCTGATTGTTCCCTATCCCCTATATAGTGCACTGTCTGATCGTTCCCTATCCCCTATATAATGCACTGTCTGATTGTTCCCTATCCCCTATATAGTGTACTGTCTGATCGTTCCCTATCCCCTATATAGTGCACTGTCTGATCGTTCCCTATCCTCTATATAGTGCACTGTCTGATCGTTCCCTATCCCCTATATAGTGCACTGTCTGATCGTTCCCTATCCTCTATATAGTGCACTGTCTGATCGTTCCCTATCCCCTATATAGTGCACTGTCTGATCGTTCCCTATCCCCTATATAGTGCACTGTCTGATCGTTCCCTATCCCCTATATAGCGCACTGTCTGATCGTTCCCTATCCTCTATATAGTGCACTGTCTGATCGTTCCCTATCCCCTATATAGTGCACTGTCTGATCGTTCCCTATCCCCTATATAGTGCACTGTCTGATCGTTCCCTATCCCCTATATAATGCACTGTCTGATTGTTCCCTATCCCCTATATAGTGCACTGTCTGATCGTTCCCTATCCCCTATATAATGCACTGTCTGATTGTTCCCTATCCCCTATATAGTGCACTGTCTGATCATTCCCTATCCCCTATATAGTGCACTGTCTGATCATTCCCTATCCCCAGTATAGAGCGATTTCAGCCCCAGCTTCAGTATCTGTCTATAATGTAGGGGGCGTGGCTGCAGATTCTAGAGAGCATTTGATTGGACAGAAAATCTGATGAGAAGCTGAAGAGCAGAGTGACGTCATCAAAATCATTGATCCTTATTGGAGGAAGTGAGAGACTGTAAGTTTTGAACGCTTATATCTTCTAAATGTGAATTTTGTCATTGTTTTGGAGCACACTAGCTAACATATTCATACTAAAAGCAATTTTGATTTCATGAGGGCTTTAAAGTCCCTCTTGCAGCGACATCTCTTCTCTGAGCACGTGGGCGGGGCAACCTGTCACTCACATGAGATCCACCAATAGCAAACCACAACCGTCCAATTAATTCCCCACAGACAAAATCAAGCCCCGCCCTACATTTGTTCTTGTTCGCAAAGCTGTTTAACTCTGATATACGTCACAATAGGGAGGAAATGACTTTATAATATTTAAAAAATAACAATTTATCCAAATAAAATGACTATTTACCGCCATTAGAGAACTGTGAACATGCAAATGTGCCGTTCAATTATTGAAAAATAAGCTTAAACTCAAAAAAACTTTGAGAAGTTTCTCTCCCTCATATCGTTTCAAACCCCTGAGATGATCTTCTTTCTTCCAGCAGATGTTCAGTCACGTTTCTGTATTTCCGCCACTGTCAGAGACACATCTTCACGTGGCATTGAATATACGTGACAACGATACGCCACAAGTGAGAATCACACACTGCAGGAGAAGATTCTCACTGAATAACACCTCGAATCTCACACATCTTCACCTGAAGATTAACACGACTACTACGGTGCCCCTAAAGGGACATGGTGATGGGAAGAAACAGGAGACATGTCAATGCTTAAACTCCAAAGTTCTGCAAGCGAACGCAAAGTTTCTCACGCAAAAGCAATGACATAATCTTTCCTCCCATCTCATATCTCCCTTTAGGATCTGCGAAGACAACACCATCTCAAGATGTCGAGGAGAAGCACAAGATTTACCAAGTGATTCTCTAACATCTCACTTTCACCTCTTGAGCTTCAGACTGCCATCAGAGGCGTTTTGCATCAGTCGCTTCTATAATAAGCGGCATGTTGTGTATTAGTTTCTATGACGGAGCGCGTTAGTGCCCACGCTTCGCTTGAGACACAGATGGCGCAGTATTTTAGTGGCTGTTGCGTTCGGTGTGTAGGTGTTGATATTGTACTACATGTACAGAATAAGCCCTCTGCAGTCTTTGGGTTATGTAAAGTTTAACTGCATCTCGGCTTCCAAAAGTTTCACCAGCCGTCCGCCGATCCAACGCTCATGTGTTTAGAAGATAACTGTGAACTACCAGCTGAACTACGAGGTGTGTTTGTGCATTAATGACTGTTGTGCTAGAAATACATCAAATACTTTGGAACAAAACCTCCTGCACACACACACACACACACACACAGAAAGAGAGAACATTAATGGTGCTTTTACTTCAGTTTGTAGTCCAGAGAAACGCCAGATCTGGCTAATTCGGTCATTCAAGCACACATGCAGATGCTCAATTTTTTTATTTTGTTTTGTTTTGATTGAAGAAAGACAGAGATAAATAGTGATGAAATCCAAAATATTAAATGTCACGGCTGTATATTGACTGTTTTGTAGAGGAGGGTCAAAATTACGATTTTCACCTGATTCGGAGCCAAATTACAGCGGGGGAAAAATGACTTTAGAAAGATGGCAGCATCATTATTTTACTTTTACACAGAGATTGGCAGATCTTTTAGTGAAATCTGTTGACTTTAGCAATCTGTGTTGCATTATATCCCAACGGCGAGCGTTCAAAAATGGGAAAATTGTCATTTTTGGCCACTAAAAATGTGTACCGATTTACTCATGGAGCCACTTTAAGAGCTCCACATTTCTGGGATTGAGCCATATAGGGCCTTTAAAATAAGAACACAAAGAGAAAAGTTAGTTAAGAACCAGAATCTAAAAGGATTTTAAGATATCTTTGATACTTCTTGCGTTACAGGCATGCAAACTTGGGGCTAAAGAACACAAGAAGTGCTTTTTTCTCATTTTTGAACGGTCACCGGTGGGATATAAATAATGCAACAAAGATTGATAAAATCAACAAATTTCACTAATATACTTGCCAATCTCTGTGTAAAAATAAAATAAGGATGCTGCCATCTTTCTAAAGTCATTTTTAAACGCCTGTAATTTGGCTCCAAGGTGAAAATGGTCATTTTGACCCTACCTCGATAAAACAGTGGATTAGTGAGTTTATATACATTCATGACATTTCATATTTTGGCTTTCTTCTTCATTTAAGCATTTCTTTCACCAGACACAAAATGTCTAACATTTTTAGTCTCTGGTTGGGTTGACATAGAATAACCCAGATTGGATTAGCCGATCTGGATTGAGTTCTTTGACATATGAATGAATAAATAACATGATAATACTGATCTGATGGTGTTGGGAGAGATTCTGATGAATTATTAACATGTTGCCCTCCTGGGCTCATTCGGCCACTGCGTTTGAAGTCTGAAGTCGCTTTTAAAAACTGCACCTGTATCGCCTTCTGACACTCAAGAGGAGAACGGGAGCATGTGTTAACCAACCCGGTCAGAGGAGGCTGTGCACTGAAGCATGATGGGAAGACTTAATATCTTCAGTCATTTCGCTTCTCCAGTAACTGCGTCTCGATTTATGAACGTTTAGATGTTTGTGCTGGAAAACAAGACAGAAATACTGATTAAGAACATTATGTTTCGCAGTGCATGACGTCATGTACTCTTCAAATAACACCCTTGAGAGCTGCAGAATATTACCTTCTCTCTTACCTGACGCCTACCTAGTGCTCTCACAGGGCAGCACGGTCTCAGCGCTCAGGAAGCAAAGGCCCATCAGAAACGCTGCCACTCAACCTCCTCCACCATCTTCCTCATTTACATCCACTTCACTGCTGCTGGTTTAATCCCGATTCAGTCTCTGGTGATCAGATGTCAAAGGTCGAGCATGCTATCTTTAAAGTCCCATGAAATCAAAAAATTGAAGCTTTTAGTATGAATATGTTAGCTAGTGTGCGGCAAAACAATGACAAAATTCACATTTAGAATGAAGCATTCAAAACGTACAAGCTGCTACTTGTCTACTATATAGTATGCGTAAAACAGTAGGTGAAAAGTACCTCGGGTGACCTACTACTTCTGGCGAGATTCTGAAGTGCGCATACGATGGACACTTTACTATCCCATGAGGCCACAGGAGACGATTTATGAATGGAGGTGATTGGACACAGCTGACGCTGGTAGGTCACATGATCATGACAACATGGCGGATGTAGTACGTCCGGATTACATTCATACTAATACTATATAGAACATACTTTTTTAACGGTCGCGAAGTTCGTTCAAATTCAAATGTAGTACCTACTCACATAGTGCGCGATTTGGGACGCAGCCACAGTCACTCACTTCCACCAATAAGGATCAATGATTTTGATGACATCACTCTGCACTTAAGCTTCTCATCAGATATTCTGTCCAATCAAATGCTCTCTAGAATCTAAAGCCCCGCCCCCTACATTATAAACAGACGCTGAAGCTGCAGTTGAAATCGCTCACTTGTTCACACATCTACAATTTTCTACATGGCACATATACAGTGCACTATAAAGGGGGTGGGGAACGATCAAACGTGCACTATATAGGGGATAGTGAACGATCAGACAGTGCACTATATAGGGGATAGGGAACGATCAGACAGTGTGCTATATAGGGGATAGGGGACGATCAGACAGTGCACTATATAGGGGATAGGGAACGATCAGACAGTGCACTATATAGGGGATCGGGAACGATCTGACAGTGCACTATATAGGGGATAGGGGACGATCAGACAGTGCAGTATATAGGGGATAGGGAACGATCAGACAGTGTGCTATATAGGGGATAGGGGACGATCAGACAGTGCACTATATAGGGGATAGGGAATGATCAGACAGTGCACTATATAGGGGATAGGGAACGATCAGACAGTGCACTATATAGGGGATAGGGAACGATCAGACAGTGCACTATATAGGGGATAGGGGACGATCAGACAGTGCACTATATAGGGGATAGGGAACGATCAGACAGTGCACTATATAGGGGATAGGGGACGATCAGACAGTGCACTATATAGGGGATAGGGAACGATCAGACAGCGCACTATATAGGGGATAGGGAACGATCAGACAGTGCACTATATAGGGGATAGGGAACGATCAGACAGTGCACTATATAGGGGATAGGGGACGATCAGACAGTGCACTATATAGGGGATAGGGAACGATCAGACAGTGCACTATATAGGGGATAGGGAACGATCAGACAGTGCACTATATAGGGGAACCGCCGCAGCTCTGGTCCAGAGACACAATAGCACAGAGCTGATCATGTGATCGAGTTGGCGCACACCAGAAAGCGTATATCGGACCCGTCTGAATTCTGCAAAGAATGATATTTTAAAGCGACATGGAGGACATTAGGAGGAAACTGTGGCTTTACTGAGCTCAACGGCTCTAGAGCAGCTGTGATTTAAACTAAATGCTATTGGCTATTTAAAAAAAGGGGGAGGAGTTGTTCGATATGCCCCGCCTTCCTGTTTCAGTGGAAATTACATCTACAAAGACTTGCTATAGTTTAATAATGTTCAGGGTTTGTTCATTATGAGCACTCGTATTGCATGAAGAAACTATTTTGCTGAGTATAAACTACATCCAGATAATTGTTACAATTCTGCTCCTCAACATCCGTTTTTAATCCATCACATATGACACTAGAAAGTATGCTCGTCGCAGCTAATCATCTGTCTGTCTGACCCACCAATAACGAAGCAGTTGTGCTCTAAAATAATGCACGCGGTCACTTCCTGTTCACCGTGATGCTCAGAGACATTAATTATGGATGCATATGTGCCTCTCCAGCAAACACACACACACACACACTGGGAAAACTTTCATTATGTCCCAGTTGTTCAGACCCAGAACTCGTGTTACAAACGGAACTGCAGCTATTGGACATTTCTGACATCGAGGTTTGACTTAATGACCAGGAGACGGACATATAGGAAGACACAAAGGCGTGATGTGCCGTCGAATCCCACATTAATGAATAGCGCAGCGTTGCTGTTCTGCTGATGCCACGTGGCTCTTATCAACGGCGAGATGCTGACAGGATCCGTCCCTCCATCCCCAAAAACCCGGTGCCATAAAAATCGCTGTGTCGAAGCACCTGCCTTTTTTTTGTCTATTCATGCTGTCCTCGCCACATCTCAAGCGCTGCAGTGCCGAGGAGCTTCTCAACTTGTTGTGAAACTTTCTGAGACAGATCTGCAGAACAGTTATGAAAAGATACTGTGACAATGAAACTTTTGAGCGTGTAGATGGCGCTTCACAAGACATGTGGGCGACGGTTTCACAAATGCACCACTATAGAGTTCGTCAGTGTTGGTTCCGGAAGTATTTTTTCCATTCATTTATAAGCCAATCATTATAAGCCAATCAAATAAACGGGATGAGGAGAATCATAACATATGAAGTCATTCAAGATTTAATGCAAGAAAAGTTTGAAAATCAGACAAAAGAATTTAAAGGTGCAGTGTGTAATATTTATGAGGACCTATTGACGGAAATGCAATATAATATACATAACTATGTTTTCAGTGGAGTATAAAGACCTTACATAATGAGCCGTTATGTTTTTATTACCTTAGAATGAGCCGTTTCTATCTACACACACCGCGGGTCCCTTACAGTGAAGCCGCCATTTTGTGCCGCCATGTTTCTACGGTAGCCCTAAACGGACAAACTTCTCTATAGAGCGCTAGCTACTCTCTGCTGTCTCAGATGACAACATCTTTGTCCTGTGTTGGCCACCGTAGCTTCTCTATGTGCTTTGAAAGGGAGTGGTGGGCAGTTGCAATTCACAACCTCACCACTAGATGCCGCTAAAATTTACACACTGCACCTTTAAAACGGTGTGCTATCACCCATATGTTACATGGCAGCTTTCTGTCCACTCGATCCCAGATGGAGAGACACATGGACAAGTACAGGCTTCTTTGGGCTAAGGGCTTGTGCTTAAAGGGTTAGTTCACCCAAAAATGAAAATTCTGTCATTAATGACTTACCCTCATGTCGTTCGACACCCGTCAGACCTCCGTTCATCTTCAGAACACAAATGAAGATATTTTAGTGTAAATCTGATGCTCTGAAAGGCCTCCATTGGCACAATGCACTTTACACTCTCAAGACCCTTAAAAGGCACTAAAGACGTCGTTACAAAGTCCATCTCACTACAGCGGTTCTAAAATAACTTTATGAATCGGCGAGAATAGTTTTTGTGCGCAAAAAACCCCTAAATAACGACTTACATAGTGATGACGATTTCAAAACACGGCCTCATGAAGCTTCGAAGCGTTATGAATCAGTGAGTCGATTCAGCAGTTTGAATCGCCAAGGTCACGTGATTTCAGCAGTTTGGCGGTTTGACACGCGATCCGAATCATGATTCGACTCACTGATTCATAACGCTTCGAAGCTTCATGAGGCCGTGTTTTGAAATCATCATCACTATGTAAGTCGTTATTTAGGGTTTTTTTGCGCACAAAAACTATTCTCGCCGATTCATAAAGTTATTGTAGAACCACTGTAGTGAGATGGACTTTGTAACGACGTCTTTAGTGCCTTTTAAGGGTCTTGAGAGTGTAAAGTGCATTGAGCCAATGGAGGCCTTTCAGAGCCATCAGATTTACAGTAAAATATCTTCATTTGTGTCTGAAGATGAACGGAGGTCTGACGGGTGTCCAACCACATGAGGGTCAGTCATTAATGACAGAATTTTTGGGTGAACTAACCCTTTAAACGGACAAATACACATGCAAAATATCCGTCTTGGGGACTTTTTTAACTTAAACTTATTCAGTTAAGTCTTCAGTGAACAAACAGCTGGGAAAGTAAACGAATGCTTGTCAGTAGCTATGTTTCCATCCAAAGTTGCGAATATAATTTATGCGCAAAAATGCAATATCGCATAAAACATTTGCGAATAAAGCACCGTTTCCATCCAGTGAGTCGAAGAGAACATCATCGTCACTTCCTGATAAACTACCGCTAAAAAATCACTAAGAAACATAGGAGAAGCCACCATATATAATCATTTTCATATATAATAAATGATTCGCGTCTCAGAGAAACTTGTGCATCTCAACAAACTTGTTGTCATGCTTTCAGAGGCAGATGTGCAGTTTGGGAACGCAGTCGTGTAAGTTCTAGGAGGGAAATATACCGAGCATCTTTGACAACAGACTTTCAGATGCTGTGCAAACAAGATTTTTCCGCTGGTTAGTACAGTTATGCTGTTACATGGCGAAAGTCACATGATTTTCTTTTTTCTGCGCATCAAGTAATTTATTTCGGTAAATACGTTCCCATCGTAGTTCATGCGCATGTTTTCGTATCGGATAGAAATTTTATTTATCCGACACAAGTTTTTAATGCGCATTTTTAGAATTTGTGCGCATCTTGGCGTTTCCATTCAGCATGTTTTGATGCGATTTCCCAAAATGTGCATAAAAATAGGTGGATGGAAACATAGCTATTGTATTAGATCCGTGCATTCGGTCTTAAATTGACAGCAGCCTAATAAACCCACTGCTCTCCCTTTCATTTAATATAGCTAGTGTGCTCCAAAACAATGACAAACCTCGCATTTAGACGATATAAGCGTTCAAAGCGTCTCTCTCAGTGAAACTAATGGGTTATGGGTCATTTTGGGGTCAGGGTTAGGGTTAACGCATTGACAGGGGTCAAAATGCACAATCCAAACTTAAAAGGGGTGTTATTCAAGAATGCTTTAGAATATAGACCTAAGTTTGGTCTTGTTTTAAAGAAGACACTCAGCAGAATTTTTCATTTCAAAATATGTAAGTATGAAAAAGTTATGGAAGTTTAAATTTACTGTAAATGAAAAATACTAAAATACATATTTTTATTTCATATAAAATATATATTTTACAAAAAATTGGTTTACTCTTATAAAATCAAAGCCATATGTCTAACCAAGTTGTGTTCCAAATTTGAAGTTGATATCACAAAAATTAAAGTCCCCATGAGATTTTGTTTAGGCGCTATATCAAAAATAGCCACCGGGTGTCATCCACATTCCCAATGATTGTTTTTTTTAATGCAGTTTCCTGTAAATTTCTGTCCAAATATCACTTCCATCAAATATGGAACATTGAGACTCAGACCTTTCCGACGATATGTGTTTTGTCAAGATTAGAAAAGATTTTGATTATAAAGTAGTTAAAATACATTTTGTAATACGAAACATGACGCCGCGCACTAGGGGGAGGAGCCCGCCAGAAGAATTTTAAAGTACCGTTTCCATGGTAACGCAACGTCTGATTTCAAAACGGTTTTCACAGGATGAATTTTGAGTTCGTAAGCTTTCAAATGATACCTAATTTATGATAAAAAAAAGGCGATCAAAATAAGAGCGACAGTTAAGGTAACAACCTCTGAACTCCCAACAGGTCAGGTTTTTAAAGGGTTAGTTCACCCAAAAATGAAAATTCTGTCATTAATTACTCACCCTCATGTCGTTCGACACCCGTAAGACCTCCGTTCATATTCAGAACACAAATGAAGATATTTTAGTTTGAAAGCTGATGGCTGAGAAAGGCTTCAGATAGGCCTCCATTGGCATTCAGTACATTTACACTCCCAAGACCCATAAAAGGCACTTAAAACGTCGTTACAAAGTCCATCTCACCACAGTGACTCTACAATAATTTTACGATGCGACGACAATAGTTTTTGTGCGAAAAAAAAAACAAAATAACGCCTTTATCCAACTTGTTCTTGTCTTCCGTGTGTGCCTCCACGACGCATGCGCGAGAATATGACGCAGATCCGGCGTTCGGACACATGATCCAGAAGCCATTTGTTTACAAGCAGAGGAAGACGCGCGTGTCTAAGCTGTTGAATTCTACGCATGCGTCGTGGAGGCACACACGGAAGACAAGAACAAGTTGGATAAAGGTGTTATTTTGATTTTTTTTTTTCGCACAAAAACTATTGTCGTCACATCGTAAAATTATTGTAGAGTCACTGTGGTGAGATGGACTTTGTAATGACGTTTTAAGTGTAAACCTTGGGAGTGTAAATGTACTTGAATGCCAATGGAGGCCAATCTGAAGCCTTTCTCAGCATCAGATTTACACTAAAATATCTTCATTTGTGTTCCGAATATGAACGGAGGTCTGACGGGTGTCGAACGACATGAGGGTGAGGAATTAATGTCAGAATTTTCATTTTTGGGTGAACTAACCCTTTAACTTATTTCCTTCTGGAGAAAACGAATGGCGCTTTTACTTCAGGAACCTGACTGTTGCGCTCTATTCAAAAGCAGGTCATCTTACACCTTCTAACTAGAGCCCTCAATAGATGGCGGCCTTATCTGCAGCCGCAGCACAAGAGATGGAACGCTGCCCTCCAATGAAGCTCTCGTCCGGATTACGCTAATCCAATAGTCATTCTCCATGCCGCCTTCCTCTTCTCTGGCATGGGCGCATTTCAAAAGGGAGCCATTCACATCCCTAATGAGATTAGGAGTGGAAACCAACATTTCCAGGGATTGTTTTTGGAAGGGAACGAGCGAGTTATCGGTGTCTGTCTATGCCGTTTTAACACCTGTCATTGGAATCGATCCGCCGGACATGAGCTCACTTAATCTCAGAGGGCAGAGAGCCGCTGACCGGCATCGATCGGCCATTTGTATGCATGGGAACGTGCAAGGGCTGTTCTTTTAGCGATGGTAAAATTGGTTTTGGACGTGCGTGGGCGTCGCTGTGTCATTAGGGGCTTCGCTGCTGACTCTCCTGCCCACTCGCTGAGATCTCGTCCTGTGAAGAATGGCATAATCCTCCTGGGCCGAGTCAAAAACGGATGGATGGTGGGTGGATAGAGTAGTGAAATCCATGGAGGAGGATATAGAGCTGTACGGTTTGATGCACAACTAGAACT
Source organism: Gobio gobio (assembly GCF_949357685.1). Classification (NCBI taxonomy): domain Eukaryota; kingdom Metazoa; phylum Chordata; class Actinopteri; order Cypriniformes; family Gobionidae; genus Gobio; species Gobio gobio. The sequence continues at coordinate 54,955,200 of NC_137103.1, read as the reverse complement.
TAGGGCCATCAAAGTGGTTGGTAATGGGTGAAGGAGGACCAGGATGTTCAGGTCCGTGTGAAAGCGCAGATCCTGGGACGGAAATAGAAAACACGGATACGTGTGGCATCAGGGGTCGTTAAAATATCAGCATAATTTTCAGAGCTGCTTTTTTTTACAGCAGAATTGCTCTCATATTTGATGAAGTTTGCATCATTGATTCCGTTTATTACTGTGAAATTGCTTTGAAATAATCTGTATTGACTTCAAACATTACATGTGAATTCCAAACAACTAATGACGTATTGACTGGATTAAATTAATCAACCCCAACAGATTATATTATCTGGTATATTTAGACTCACTGTGGTGATGAGCTGATATAAAATCTTGTTACAGGCCTTTTGTGCGACACCCGTCCGCTAGGAAAACATAATAGTGTCAAGCATTAAACATGGCTATAAATAAATGCAGCTCTTCATTGACGGCCAATTACTTGGTGAGATTCCCAAAGAGCAGCTGAAGTCACCGAAGAGACCAGCGGCCGTCTCTCTTCAGCCCAGATCAATTTACACATCAGCCTTTTCCATGCACATCATTCACACACACTGAGCGCAGATCTTTCAGGAAGGACCTTTATACTTTCATGTGGCTCTTTTCATCTCTTTGAAGAACGAGCCTCCTCCTTTCATGAGCAGCTGGAAAACACACATATAAACAGTCAGACTGGCTTTCATGTGTTTGCTGTTGCACCCATCTCCACTTCACCCTACATATATAACACACACAAACACACACACACACACACGTGTACACTCACCTAAAGGATTATTAGGAACACATACTAATGCTGTGTTTGACCTCCTTTCGCCTTCAGAACTGCCTTAATTCTACGTGGCATTGATTCAACAAGGAGCTGAAAGCATTCTTTAGAAATGTTGGCCCATATTGATAGGAGAGCATCTTGCAGTTGATGGAGATTTGTGGGATGCACATCCAGGGCACGAAGCTCCCGCATCCCAAAGATGCTCTATTGGGTTGAGATCTGGTGACTGTGGGGCCATTTTAGTCCAGTGAACTCATTGTCATGTTCAAGAAACCAATTTGAAATGATTGGAGCTTTGTGCCGGTGCATTATCCTGCTGGAAGTAGCCATCAGAGGATGGGGACATGGTGCTCATAAAGGGATGGACATGGTCAGAAACAATGCTCAGGTAGGCCGTGGCATTTAAACCATGCCCAATTGGCACTAAGGGGCCTAAAGTGTGCCAAGAAAACATCCCCCACACCATTACACCACCACCACCAGCCTGCACAGTGGGAACAAGGCATGATGGATCCATGTTCTCATTCTGTTTACGGCAAATTCTGACTCTACCATCTGAATGTCTCAACAGAAATCCAGACTCATCAGACCAGGCAACATTTTTCCAGTCTTCAACTGTCCAATTTTGGTGCAAATTGTCGCCTCTTTTTCCTATTTGTAGTGGAGATGAGTGGTACCCGGTGGGGTCTTCTGCTGTTGTAGCCCATCCGCCTCAAGGTTGTGTGTGTTGTGGCTTCACAAATGCTTTGCTGCAGACCTCGGTTGTAACAAGTGGTTATTTCAGTCAAAGTTGCTCTTCTATCAGCTTGAATCAGTCGGCCCATTCTCCTCTGACCTCTGGCATCAACAAGGCATTTTCTCCCACAGGACTGCCGCATACTGGAGGATTTTCCCTTTTCACACCATTCTTTGTAAACCGTAGAAATGGTTGTGCGTGAAAATCCCAGTAACTGAGCAGATTGTGAAATACTCAGACCGGCCCGTCTGGCACCAACAACCATGCCACGCTCAAAATAGCTTAAATCCTCTTTCTTTCCCATTCTGACATTCAGTGTGGAGTTCAGGAGATTGTCTTGACCAGGACCACACCCCTAAATGCATTGAAGCAACTGCCATGTGATTGGTTGATTAGATAATTGAACAGGTGTTCCTAATAATACTTTAGGTGAGTGTGTATCCCACCCACTAACAGGTGAAATAGAAAGTGTGATAAAATATTATTAAAGAATAATAAACCATGTAAATAATGGCGTTATTTGACCTGCTTTGCCGGAATTACCATGTATGATTCTATATATGGGACTATATTGTTAAATTAAATGCTATTATAATAAATGTGCTTTGAATCAGGCCTTAAAGGAATAGAACCTGCAGTCATATTGAAGGCTTAATGTCCTTTCTCAAATAAACCCATGGCTCTGATGTTCACGCTTCTATAAGCGAAGCTCAAACTTTCGAAGAGATCACGGAGGTCAGACGGCATCATAACGGTGGATATCAGAGCCGAGATAAGGCTGATCTCTGCAGACAGCAGCGCAGCACGGACTCATGGGTAATGACCCTCTCAATATGCTCTCGACACGTATGTGCAGACAGTTACACTGCAATAACAAGCCTGAAACGCTCTTCAATATTCAGTTATTTGCAGAAGCGTTCTCATCTCGAGCTGTAGAGTCCTAACTATAACTGACAGAGAGGAGGGTGGGGAGAAGAGAAAGAAAATCACACATTGCACTCAGACTGTTTGCTTTTCCAATCCATGGTGTGAAAAAAGCGAGTGGTGAACGCAGCTCTGCGGGAGGATGAGGACTTAATCCAGTGCCTGAAAGGTAAGCAAGGGCTTCGCTGGCGTGTGGGAACCACGATGGGCTCGAAATCAACACGTCCCGTGAAAGAGAACTTGAACCCTTCCCTGCAAAACAGGTCAACAGACACTCACTGGTGCAGCATGGGAAATGTGTAGAGCTGCTCCATCGCACAATTCATTGGTGACTTTTGGACCTTGTGTGGTTTGAAGGAGGTTGGAGAGCAGAGAGATGGAGGAGAATAGAAAACCATGTGATCAGATTTGGGTGGTCGCATCGCATCTAAAACATCTGATCATCTGCATCATATTGTCACTGATTCGTGAGCGGAGTTTGACACTCCTGCTGCACTAGAGTGACGTGTGTGCATAACAAAAAAATATTTTCTTGCTTAGTATTTTTGTCTTGTTTTCCAGTACAAATGTCTAAACATTCTTAAATCAAGATACAAAAGAAATATAAAGTCAGAATTGCGAGATATAATGTTCTGACTTTAAATCACACAATTGACCTATCGGTAAGCCCCGCCCCCCTTAGTTACTGTTGCTAACTCGGACAAACAAACGGAGTTGCTATATCTTACAATAACAGCTGTCAGTGTGAAAACCTTATCCCAAGATGTTTTTGGACACAGAATGTAGCGTATATCCCGTCCGAATGATGGCCAAACTTTACACTCCAAAAAATCATCGTAAGAGCTGAACAAACAAAGCATTAGAAGTGCGCATTAACGTCTCATTCACAAACTCTCTCCGTGGCATTACCATTAACATACACAGCAAATTACACAAAAACACTCAAACAACTAACAGTAAACAAACATATACACAGAGCTTATGACTTTTCGCGGGTGCAGTTAATAACTGGTAAACTTTGTATCTGCAATACAACTCCGATAAACTGCGTGCGAGCTCTCGCTTTCACTACTCGTAGACTATAATACCCACCAAAATAAGAGTCCTCCTTAGTAGGACAGATAATGTAGACCTTAAACATATCTAAAATTAAATTAATTTACATATAACCAGTTTAATATGGAGAGGCACTGAAATGTGTTTTTGACCTACAGTGTTACATGACGTGAGAACAGTTAGTTATTTCGGTGTGTATGTCAGCAGGGACTTTAATCGTAACTTAACGAGAGTTTGACAAACAGAAAATCCTCTCAGGATCCCTGGAGTCAGTGTTACAGGACCTCATGCACAACATTTGAGCACTTTTGTAGCATAAACACCATCAAATTGATGAGAGCTTCGGATTTTCCAATGTTTCTCTATGGCGCCGAAACCTAAAGATGTCCGAGTCCAACTGATACTCAACTGCTATTGGCTCATCTGCGTTCGAGGGGCGGGGCTTACTGATAGGTCAATTCTGACTTTATAATCACAAGTCTGACTTTATATCTCGCAATTCTGACTTTATATCTCATAATTCTGACTTTAAATCTAAATTTTGACTTTATATCTCTCAATTCTGACTTTATATTTCAATCAATTCTGACTTTATATCTCTCAATTCTGACTTTAAATCTAAATTCTGACTTTATATCTCTCAATCCTGACTTTATATATCTCACAATTCTGACTTTATCTCTCACAATCCTGACTTTATATCTCACAATCCTGACTTTATATCTCAATTCTGACTTTATATCTCACAATCCTGACTTTATATCTCAATTCTGACTTTATATCTCACAATCCTGACTTTATATCTCACAATTCTGACTTTATCTCTCACAATCCTGACTTTATATCTCACAATCCTGACTTTATATCTCAATTCTGACTTTATCTCTCACAATCCTGACTTTATATCTCACAATCCTGACTTTATATCTCAATTCTGACTTTATATCTCACAATACTGACTTTATATCTCAATTCTGACTTTATATCTCACAATCCTGACTTTATATCTCTCAATCCTGACTTTATATCTCTCAATCCTGACTTTATATCTCACAATTCTGACTTTATATCTCACAATCCTGACTTTATATCTCACAATCCTGACTTTATATCTCACAATTCTGACTTTATATCTCACAATCCTGACTTTATATCTCTCAATTCTGACTTTATATCTCACAATACTGACTTTATATCTCACAATTCTGACTTTATATCTCTCAATTCTGACTTTATATCTCACAATCCTGACTTTATATCTCACAATCCTGACTTTATATCTCACAATTCTGACTTTATATCTCTCAATTCTGACTTTATATCTCACAATACTGACTTTATATCTCACAATTCTTACTTTATATCTCACAATCCTGACTTTATATCTCACAATCCTGACTTTATATCTCACAATTCTGACTTTATATCTCTCAATTCTGACTTTATATCTCACAATCCTGACTTTATATCTCACAATCCTGACTTTATATCTCACAATTCTGACTTTATATCTCACAATACTGACTTTATATCTCTCAATTCTGACTTTATATCTCACAATCCTGACTTTATATCTCACAATCCTGACTTTATATCTCACAATTCTGACTTTATATCTCTCAATTCTGACTTTATATCTCACAATACTGACTTTATATCTCACAATCCTGACTTTATATCTCACAATTCTGACTTTATATCTCACAATACTGACTTTATATCTCACAATTCTTACTTTATATCTCACAATTCTGACTTTATATCTCACAATACTGACTTTATATCTCACAATACTGACTTTATATCTCACAATACTGACTTTATATCTCACAATTCTTACTTTATATCTCACAATTCTGACTTTATATCTCACAATCCTGACTTTATATCTCACAATTCTGACTTTATATCTCACAATTCTGACTTTATATCTCACAATACTGACTTTATATCTCACAATTCTTACTTTATATCTCACAATTCTGACTTTATATCTCACAATACTGACTTTATATCTCACAATACTGACTTTATATCTCACAATACTGACTTTATATCTCACAATTCTGACTTTATATCTCACAATACTGACTTTATATCTCACAATTCTTACTTTATATCTCACAATTCTGACTTTATATCTCACAATTCTGACTTTATATCTCTCAATTCTGACTTTATATCTCACAATACTGACTTTATATCTCACAATTCTGACTTTATATCTCTCAATCCTGACTTTATATCTCACAATTCTGACTTTATATCTCACAATCCTGACTTTATATCTCACAATTCTTACTTTATATCTCTCAATTCTGACTTTATATCTCACAATACTGACTTTATATCTCACAATTCTGACTTTATATCTCTCAATCCTGACTTTATATCTCACAATTCTGACTTTATATCTCTCAATCCTGACTTTATATCTCACAATTCTTACTTTATATCTCACAATTCTGACTTTATATCTCACAATCCTGACTTTATATCTCTCAATTCTGACTTTATATCTCTCAATTCTGACTTTATATCTCTCAATTCTGACTTTATATCTCACAATCCTGACTTTATATCTCTCAATTCTGACTTTATATCTCTCAATTCTGACTTTATATCTCTCAATTCTGACTTTATATCTCTCAATTCTGACTTTATATCTCTCAATTCTGACTTTATATCTCACAATCCTGACTTTATATCTCACAATCCTGACTTTATATCTCACAATTCTGACTTTATATCTCACAATCCTGACTTTATATCTCTCAATCCTAACTTTATATCTCACAATTCTGACTTTATATCTCACAATCCTGACTTTATATCTCACAATCCTGACTTTATATCTCTCAATTCTGACTTTATATCTCACAATACTGACTTTATATCTCACAATTCTGACTTTATATCTCACAATTCTGACTTTATATCTCTCAATTCTGACTTTATATCTCACAATACTGACTTTATATCTCACAATTCTGACTTTATATCTCGCAATCCTGACTTTATATCTCACAATTCTGACTTTATATCTCACAATCCTGACTTTATATCTCACAATTCTTACTTTATATCTCTCAATTCTGACTTTATATCTCACAATACTGACTTTATATCTCACAATCCTGACTTTATATCTCACAATTCTGACTTTATATCTCTCAATCCTGACTTTATATCTCACAATTCTTACTTTATATCTCACAATTCTGACTTTATATCTCACAATCCTGACTTTATATCTCTCAATTCTGACTTTATATCTCTCAATTCTGACTTTATATCTCTCAATTCTGACTTTATATCTCTCAATTCTGACTTTATATCTCTCAATTCTGACTTTATATCTCACAATCCTGACTTTATATCTCTCAATTCTGACTTTATATCTCACAATCCTGACTTTATATCTCTCAATCCTGACTTTATATCTCTCAATTCTGACTTTATATCTCACAATCCTGACTTTATATCTCTCAATCCTGACTTTATATCTCACAATTCTGACTTTATATCTCACAATCCTGACTTTATATCTCACAATCCTGACTTTATATCTCAATTCTCTCAATCCTGACTTTATATCTCACAATCCTGACTTTATATCTCTCAATTCTGACTTTATATCTCACAATACTGACTTTATATCTCACAATTCTGACTTTATATCTCTCAATTCTGACTTTATATCTCGCACAATTCTGACTTTATATCTCACAATCCTGACTTTATATCTCTCAATCCTGACTTTATATCTCAAAATCCTGACTTTATATCTCTCAATCCTGACTTTATATCTCTCAATTCTGACTTTATATCTCACAATTCTGACTTTATATCTCTCAATTCTGACTTTATATCTCTCAATTCTGACTTTATATCTCTCAATTCTGACTTTATATCTCTCAATTCTGACTTTATATCTCTCAATTCTGACTTTATATCTCTCAACTCTGACTTTATATCTCACAATTCTGACTTTATATCTCTCAATTCTGACTTTATATCTCTCAATCCTGACTTTATATCTCTCAATTCTGACTTTATATCTCTCAATTCTGACTTTATATCTCTCAACTCTGACTTTATATCTCTCAATTCTGACTTTATATCTCGCAATTCTGACTTTACATCTCACAATTCTGACTTTACATCTCACAATGTTTTATTCTGTATACTTCATTGATACATTTTTCATACTTAATATCTTGTCATTTCACTCTGCTAGTAAATGTGTCTTGATTTAAGAATGTTTAGATATTTGTACTGGAAAACAAGACGGAAATACTGAGGAAGAGCATCGTTTTTTGCAGTGCATGCCAATAAATCACCTGTTCAATGCATTTAACAGGAAAACATGTCATGTCTTAACATGCATGAAAAAAAAACCACGGCCTGTTCCTGCTTCTCCCTAAAAAAAAACAGTTACGAGAAAATTAATAAGACGGCTCGCCGAGAACACCGAAGCGCCCGTGAGTCGCATGCAGGTGACGGACGCACGCATCTGACACTCCTTGTCAACTACAAAAAGCCGCGTGTTCAAATGGCCCGGATCTCTCATGCAGAAAGCGGGAGGCCGCTCAAACGCTGACAAACGGAGGCAGGAGGAGGGCGTGCAAAGAAACACCAACACACAGCCTCTCTCTCTCCTGCTATCTGCCGCTTTGTGCTGAGAGAAGATAAACGATTTGGAGCTGTGTGGGATGTTTTCCCCCAGGAAGCCGGTAACAATGCCAAGATGCCGGTGGAGGAGTGAGGGGAGAGCGGCGTAGGAGGGACGGATGCTGTATGTGTGGGGTGGGATATGGGAAAGAGACTAAGAAAGACATGATTTAATGGGATATGGGCCTCAAAGCGCTTTAGAGGGTCGCCTGATGGAGCGCTGAAGGCCGCCCGCTGCGCTACTCTTGCCATTTAGCTGCGGATCTCCCTACAGACGAGCTCTCGGAAATCAATGGCTGGAATAAATGCTATGGTATGGGGCATGATGCGACTGGAGATTCTGGGCTGACCCGAGCAAGTTTGGGACGAAAAATCGTTCCCGCTCGCGCTCTTTGGTGGCTTCCCTGTGTTTCTGAGAAAAATCCAAACTAATTACTGGCTCTCAGTGCAATAAGAGGATCGATAGGAGCGGCGGCGTCTGTGTCTAACTGGCCCACTGGGTCACGACTCCCATTTGAAATGCCAACATTTACACTCGTCCACACCTCTCTGTGATTCTCCAGACACCACAGCGCTTGTTTTCCTGCAAATCATAAACTAGATTTCCTAAACTTAAAGGTATAGTTCACCCGAAAATGATTTGGATCATGTCGTTCCAAATCAGACTTTTGTTCATCTTCGAAACAAATGAAGATGATTTCTGACCCTCCATTGACCGCTACGCAACTACCACTTCAAACATCAAATACCACGCTTCAATTCATAAAGAGATAATAAAACAAATCCTAATTTGAGATTAAACAGGAACTACTGAGGTTCATTCTCGTGTTACGCATCACGTTTGAGCTTCAGCGGGAACCAATGAGGTTCATTCTCGTGTTACGCATCACCTTTGAGCTTCAGCATGAACCAATGAGGTTCATTCTCATGTTACGCATCACGTTTGAGCTTCAGCAAGAACCAATGAAGTTCAATCTCGTGTTACGCATCACGCTTGAGCTTCAGCGAGAACCAATGAGGTTCATTCTCATGTTACGCATCACGTTTGAGCTTCAGCGAGGCCCAATGAGGTTCATTCTCGTGTTACGCATCACGTTTGAGCTTCAGCGAGAACCAATGAGGTTCATTCTCGTGTTACGCATCACGTTTGAGCTTCAGTGAGAACCAATGAGGTTCATTCTCGTGTTACGCATCACGTTTGAGCTTCAGCGAGAACCAATGAGGTTCATTCTAATATTACGCATCACGTTTGAGCTTTAGGGAGAACCAATGAGGTTCATTCTCATGTTACGCATCACGTTTGAGCTTCAGCGAGAACCAATGAGGTTCATTCTAATATTACGCATCACGTTTGAGCTTCAGTGAGAACCAATGAGGTTAATTCTTGTGTTACGCATCACGTTTGAGTTTCAGCGAGAACCAATGAGGTTCATTCTCGTGTTACACATCACGTTTGAGTTTCAGCGAGAACCAATGAGGTTCATTCTCGTGTTACACATCACGTTTGAGTTTCAGCGAGAACCAATGAGGTTCATTCTCGTGTTACGCATCACGTTTGAGCTTCAGCGAGAACCAATGAGGTTCATTCTCGTGTTACGCATCTTCAGCGAGAACCAATGAGGTTCATTCTCATGTTACGCATCACGTTTGAGCTTCAGCGAGAACCAATGAGGTTCATTCTCATGTAACGCATCACGTTTGAGCTTCAGCAAGAACCAATGAGGTTCGTTCTCGTGTTACGCATCACGTTTGAGCTTCAGCGAGAACCAATGAGGTTCAGTCTCGTGTTACGCATCACGTTTGAGCTTCAGCGAGAACCAATGAGGTTCAGTCTCGTGTTACGCATCACGTTTGAGCTTCAGCGAGAACCAATGAGGTTCGTTCTCGTGTTACGCATCACGTTTGAGCTTCAGCGAGAACCAATGAGGTTCAGTCTCGTGTTACGCATCACGTTTGAGCTTCAGCGAGAACCAATGAGGTTCAGTCTCGTGTTACGCATCACGTTTGAGCTTCAGCGAGAACCAATGAGGTTCGTTCTCGTGTTACGCATCACATTTGAGCTTCAGCGAGAACCAATGAGGTTCATTCTCGTGTTACGCATCACGTTTGAGCTTCAGCGAGAACCAATGAGGTTCATACTCGTGTTACGCATCACGTTTGAGCTTCAGCGAGAACCAATGAGGTTCATTCTCGTGTTACGCATCACGTTTGAGCTTCAGGGAGAACCAATGAGGTTCATTCTCGTGTTACGCAGCACGTTTGAGCTTCAGGGAGAACCAATGAGGTTCATTCTCGTGTTACGCATCACGTTTGAGCTTCAGGGAGAACCAATGAGGTTCATTCTCGTGTTACGCAGCACGTTTGAGCTTCAGGGAGAACCAATGAGGTTCATTCTCGTGTTACGCAGCACGTTTGAGCTTCAGGGAGAACCAATGAGGTTCATTCTCGTGTTACGCATCACGTTTGAGGTTCAGCAAGAACCAATGAGGTTCATTCTCGTGTTACGCATCACGTTTGAGCTTCAGCGAGAACCAATGAGGTTCCTTTTCGTGTTACGCATCACGCTTGAGCTTCAGCGAGAACCAATGAGGTTCATTCTCGTGTTACGCATCACGTTTGAGCTTCAGCGAGAACCAATGAGGTTCCTTCTCGTGTTAGGCATCACGTTTGAGCTTCAGCGAGAACCAATGAGGTTCATTCTCGTGTTACGCATCACGTTTAAGCTTCTCAAGAACCAATGAGGTTCATTCCCGTGTTACGCATCACGTTTGAGCTTCAGCAAGAACCAATGAGGTTCATTCCCGTGTTACGCATCACGTTTGAGCTTCAGCAAGAACCAATGAGGTTCATTCTCGTGTTACGCATCACGTTTGAGCTTCAGCAAGAACCAATGAGGTTCATTCCCGTGTTACGCATCACGTTTGAGCTTCGGCGAGAACCAATGAGGTTCATTCTCGTGCTACGCATCACGTTTGAGCTTCGGCGAGAACCAATGAGGTTCATTCTCGTGTTACGCATCATGTTTGAGCTTCAGCGAGGCCCAATGAGGTTCATTCTCGTGTTACGCATCACGTTTGAGCTTCAGGAGAACCAATGAGGTTCATTCTCGTGTTACGCATCACGTTTGAGCTTCAGCGAGGCCCAATGAGGTTCATTCTCGTGTTACGCATCATGTTTGAGCTTCAGGAGAACCAATGAGGTTCATTCTCGTGTTACGCATCACGTTTGAGCTTCAGCGAGGCCCAATGAGGTTCATTCTCGTGTTACGCATCATGTTTGAGCTTCAGGAGAACCAATGAGGTTCATTCTCGTGTTACGCATCACGTTTGAGCTTCAGCTAGGCCCAATGAGGTTCATTCTCGTGTTACGCATCACGTTTGAGCTTCGGCGAGAACCAATGAGGTTGATTCTCGTGCTACGCATCACGTTTGAGCTTCGGCCGAGAACCAATGAGGTTCCTTCTCGTGTTACGCATCACGTTTGAGCTTCGGCGAGAACCAATGAGGTTCATTCTCGTGCTACGCATCACGTTTGAGCTTTGGCGAGAACCAATGAGGTTCATTCTCGTGTTACGCATCACGTTTGAGCTTCGGTGAGAACCAATGAGGTTTATTCTCGTGTTACGCATCACGTTTGAGCTTCGGCGAGAACCAATGAGGTTCATTCTCGTGTTACGCATCACGTTTGAGCTTCAGCAAGAACCAATGAGGTTAATTCTCGTGTTACGCATCACGTTTGAGCTTCGGTGAGAACCAATGAGGTTCATTCTCGTGTTACGCATCACGTTTGAGCTTCGGCGAGAACCAATGAGGTTAATTCTCATGTTACGCAGCACGTTTGAGCTTCAGCAAGAACCAATGAGGTTCATTCTCGTGTTACGCATCACGTCTGAGCTTCGGCGAGAACCAATGAGGTTCATTCTCGTGTTACGCATCACGTTTGAGCTTCTGCGAGAACCAATGAGGTTCATTCTCGTGTTACGCGTCACGTTTGAGCTTCAGCGAGAACCAATGAGGTTCATTCTCGTGTTACGCGTCACGTTTGAGCTTCGGCAAGAACCAATGAGGTTCATTCTCGTATTACGCATCACGTTTGAGCTTCAGCGGGAACCAATGAGGTTCATTCTCGTGTTACGCATCACGTTTGAGCTTCAGCAAGAACCAATGAGGTTCATTCTCGTGCTACGCATCACGTTTGAGCTTCAGCAAGAACCAATGAGGTTCATTCTCGTGTTACGCATCACGTCTGAGCTTCGGCGAGAACCAATGAGGTTCATTCTCGTGTTACGCATCACGTTTGAGCTTCAGCGGGAACCAATGAGGTTCATTCTCGTGTTACGCATCACGTTTGAGCTTCAGCGGGAACCAAGTCTCACGGGTTTGGAACAACATGACGGTGAGTAATTAATGACATATTTTTCATTTTTGGGTTAACTACAGTATCCATTTAACATACCCGATTGGAGGGATGATTCATGTATGCTGCAGAACAGGGTCACTTCTGAATATGGGACAGTATTTTTGTCTTGTTTTCTAGTACAAATATCTAAACTTTCCTAAACCAAGATGCATTTACTGGAGAAGCAAAATGAATGAGTTTTTGCTAAAACAAGAACAAATAACGGCGATTGGGGTCAGAAAAATATAACTAATTCAAAGGGAAAATAAGTGACCCCATTAGATATTTGTTCTTATATCTAAACAGAAAACGTAATATCTTCAGTCATTTTGCTCCCCAAGTAAAGGCATGTTGATTTAAGAATGTTTATATATTTGAACATTGCATACGAGAATAGAGTCAGATGAGGTTTTATGGTTGCCATTGAGTCGTTTCAGGAGATCAGCGAAGGTCCATTAGCTCTTCATCAATGATCAGCCCACGCTCGCTCTTAATTCTGCTTTCTGGAACTGGTAAGAATCATCTTCAGGACAGCCTGTTCATCAGCAAACCTGCACATCACACAGACGCATAAAACACGGCCTGTCATGGGACAGGATCGGCAGTGTAATGGCATTTAGTCCTTTCTCTGGTATAATGGGGAATATAAACCGTGCGCCGCATGAGGCCTGTGATTGGTTTGAGGTGTTGAAGCCGAACCAGTGAAGCACGAACCACCTACGTAGTCCTATCCGCTCCTATTTAGCAATCAGTTAATCCTGACACTAATCTGCACGTCTGGCTCTCACAGAAAGAGGCCAGTGCAAATTCATTTAGGAGTCAAAGCCACCAGTACGGGCCGCTTGATCTTAAAATTAGGTCTAAGATGATGTTTGTTGCCGAGCAGTTTAGACAATCAGCGATGCTCTTAAATGTTAAACATTGCATCTCTACCACATAAGCTGGTGGTTTGAGAAGACTTTGCGGTTTTCACTTTAAAAAGATCCTGACACAGAAGCTTATGCAACCTATTGCATGTGGGAGTTGGTATTTGAGGCACAAAACCAGATTTAGATAATCTTATATAGCACTTCCTACACACACAAACCGTTTTTTTGTGGCCAGCGCTGACCCAACACTCGCTGTACAAACAGATCATGTTTTCATTATGTGCCGCCTGTTCGTTTCAATAAGAGTTAAACACACGAACATGCTAAAAATAAAACCATCATTCACTCGCCCTCATGTCGTTCAAACCTGTTTGACTTTCTTCAGTGAATGAGGATGTTTTGAAGAACTTTGAGACCCAAACTGTATTGACTCTCATCATACAGACAAAACACAGTTGACCAGTCTCATCTTTTATGAATGCTTTAAATATTGGTGTCTGACGCTGTGAGGTTTTAAAAGCTTAGCACAGACTGTCAGCGGGACAAATGCATTTTTTCCCCATCACATATTTTAGTAATCATCATAACTTGGGTCTCATTCCATAGCTAAACACTCAAAATTCATCCTGTGGTACTTTAAAACCTTTTAAACTTACCAAACTTTGGAACACAGGTTGACGGGATTCAAGTCGCGCTAGTCTTTTCGTCCCTATATTGTGCCGCGAGTGAAACGGCTTCTCGAACAAGAACAAATGTAGGGCGGGAAGTGATTGAATGGTTGTGGTTTGCTATTGGTGGATCTCGTGTGAGTGACAGGTTGCCCCGCCCTCGTCATCAGAGAAGATTTGTTTTGATTAAAGATTACAAGGCACATGAATTCATGAAGTGCACATGATATCAAACACTAAGAATCGTCAAAAACTTTTAACCCTTAATCACCTCTTAAGTAGGTTTACGTTTTTGATCCTTGGGGTCAGATAGACCCCAAACATTTACGGAGCGATTGCATAAGGAAATATTTTTTTTTTTACATAACTATATATCGTTTTTTTTATTTATGTCTCCACTTTACATTTGTGCTGTGTTTTTGTGGATATTTGGTAGTTTTTTTTTTACCTATTTACTGCAAAATTACTTAACTAGGCCATAAATTGGCTCATTAAAAAATATTCTTTTTTTTATGACAAAATCACTTAAATCTAAATAGTTTTTGGACATTGCTCTGTGTTAGGGATAGAATACTGCCATCTGCAGGTTTGTGGAAAAACCATAGGAATTATAGATAAAGAAAGAAAGTGCAATGACCACATATATCCAGCAGAGGTCCATAGGGACTTCATTTTTTCTTGATGCTTCAACTTCTCCTCATGATATATATTTTGTTATTATGTTTGAGTGTGTGTGTGGGTGAACATGTTGCATTTGTGCTCTAGTATTAGTTGATTTTAGTTGAATTGTTTATTTTATTTGCCAATTTCTATAAAAATGCTCTCTGTTGCAGTCACACACGTGTGTGTTTGTGTGTGTGTGTGTGAGAGAGATAGAAAGTTCGTTCCACTTTGTGTTTATTCTCTAGGACCAGACCTTGATTTAAATGTAGAAATTTTCAGATTTATACTGGATTTTTTTTATTTTTACAAACAAATAAAAAAACAAGCACTTTTTTCCCCCCCATTCATTAACCAAAATCTAAAAAATGACCTGTGTGTGTGTATGTGTGTGAACATGCTTGTTCCATGTTGCATTTGTGCTCTAGTATTAGTCCTTCATTTATGTATGGCAATTTTTCAGATTTATGCCAGTTTTGTTGATTTTATTTGCCAATTTCTATACAAATGCGCTCTGTTGCAGTCACACACGTGTGTGTGTGTGTGTGTGTGTGTGTGTGTATATGAGATAGAAAGTTCGTTCCACTTTGTGTTTATGCTCTAGGACCAGACCTTGATTTAAATGTAGATTTTAAGATTTATATTGGATTTTGTTTTATTTTTGTGACAAACAAAGTGAAAAAAAAGAGTTTTTTTCATTTTGTCATTCACTTTCAATGTGGATGGACCGAGGACCTTAAATGGTAATTTTTTTTTTAGAACAACCAAATCAAGCCCAATTTTTTTTGTGCATATTTAGATTGATTATTTAGTTAAAGTCACAGAGTCTCATACCCCTGAGATGAAGGGAAGACTTTTTAAAAATGAAGGAAAAGTCCAGTGTGGTGATTAAGGAAACCATCAGACAGTGTCAGTGCGTTTATTAGAGTTTATTCAGCTTTGACAAAAAGGACAAGGAAATGTTTTTGACATCAACCGACTCGAGCAACAGACAGTCGCGCGGCGCTCAATCAGCACATCCCGCTCGAGATCCGCCGTTATCCGGGCCGCATCTGTCTCCTCCAACCGCGCGCTGCGCTGCCAGCCGTGATTTATGACAACAAGCCCAGAAAGAGAGGGAGACGACACTGAGCGGGAATACAGTTTGAAAGTAGAGCAAAAACTTTGTGAAAAATGGGTTTGCAAATACAATTTTTTTTCCTCTGCTCTAAAGTTATTGTAACATCTCAGCCGTGTGTGGCTGGAAGAGAAGAAGAGCTTTCAAACTGGAACAAAGGCGGAAGTTCTGAACTCTTTTGCTGTCGATTTTAC
Source organism: Gobio gobio (assembly GCF_949357685.1). Taxonomy (NCBI): domain Eukaryota; kingdom Metazoa; phylum Chordata; class Actinopteri; order Cypriniformes; family Gobionidae; genus Gobio; species Gobio gobio. Next base: position 54,939,099 of record NC_137103.1, on the reverse strand, counting down.
GCGCCGCATCAACTTTGTGTTTTCCGCGCGTTTGATTTTGGACAAGGTTTGGCCCTCGAAAAGGGAATTCAAAATAACAAGGCCTCCATCCTCCACAGACATGTGTGTGAAAATCTGCCCGTCGTCCCGAAGAGACCGGCGGGGGTGTGCGTACGCTCCGCCGCCCACGCGCTCCTCGACGCGCTCTCCTCGTGCCAACACCAAACGGGGGGGAAAAGAGGAGAGTCGGAGAGGTTGGAGACTGGGGAAGTGCTGAACGTCGCCATGGCAACAAGAGCCGTGGAGTGATAAGCGGAGCTCCGAGTGTTAAAGCGTTTCACAGCCATATCTCTGTTTATGGAAACGCTACGGGACCAGCCAGCAGACAGCGATCAAGCTGTGAACGCGCTCTCCCACGGCACCGATCGCGCGGTGCCAAGCCGACGGTATCTCAAGCTGTCTCCCGCTCGCGACCAGAGGAAAACAGAGCGCGATCGGCGCGAGAGATAAAGTGCTGAAAAGAAAGTTTTCCCGTGGCTAAAAACAGAAGCGCGCGAAACTAACACCACCGTGCACGAATGTACAGCTTTAATGCAAAGCCGCATTGGATAAACGCGTAAAGGCCCGATCACACACTCTAAAAAAAGGTTCTATATGGCACCAAAAATGGCTCGTAACCATAGGGGAACCTTTTTAGTGCTATATAGCACCAATTTTGGTGCTTCAGCGGTTCTTCAGAGGTTATATAGCACCTCTGAAGAACCAAAATTGGTGCTATATAGCACTAAAAAGGTTCCCCTATGGTTACGAGCCATTTTTGGTGCCATATAGAACCTTTTTTTTTTTTTAGAGTGTACAGCAGAATCACAGAGACATAAAATATACAACGCATTTGTGACCCTGGAGTCATACGGGGATATTTGTGGCAATAGCCAACAATAATGATCCATTTATCTTTTATGCCAAAAATCATTAGGATATTCAGATCATGTTCCATGAAGATATTTTGTCAATGTCCTACAGTAAATGTATTATTAGTTGTAATATGCATTGCTAAGGACTTCATTTGGACAACTTTAACTGTGATTTTCTCAATATTTGGATTTTTTTTGCACCCTCAGATTCCAGATTTTTCAAACAGTATCTCGGCCAAATATTGTCCTAACAAACCATACATCAATATTTGCATGTTTCAAAAATCCCTTATGGTTGGTTTTGTGGTCACATGAGGTTGATGCAAACATGTTTCCAGAAACAGGGAGATGTGTGCATACCAATGGCTTGAAGGAATAGTAGTGAAAGAATCCATTAAAGGGTTAGTTCACCCAAAAAATACATTTCTTCCATTAATGACTCACCCCAATGTTGTTCCACACCCGTAAGACCTCCGTTCATCCTCGGAACGTAGTTTAAGATATTTTAGATTTAGTCCGAGGGCTTTCAGTCCTTTGAATGTAAGTGTATGCACACTTTGCTGCGTTCACGACGCCACAGTGACGCTGCTGACGTAAGACGCTGTGACGTGTTATCTGGTATCTGCTATCGCACCAGCTAACACGTCACAGCGTCTTACGTCAGCAGCGTCACTGTGGCAAACAAAACCGGAAGAGAAGACACTGCTTAATAAAGTCTTAGTTTTTGTTATTTTTGGCTAAAATGTATTGTCGACGCTTCAAAAGAGTCTAACTAACCAAATGATGTCACATATGGACTACTTTGATGATGTTTTCATTACCTTTCTGGACGTGGACAGCAAAGTGTGCATACACTTACATTCAAAGTACTGAAAGCCCTCGGACTAAATCTAAAATATCTTAAACTGTGTTCCGAGGATGAACGGAGGTCTTACGTGTGTGTGTAACAACATTGGGGTGAGTCATTAATGGAAGAAATTTCATTTTTGGGTGAACTAACCCTTTAATGTACTCACCCTAAAGCCATAGGGCGTTTTTATTGTGGTCAGCATGAGATCGGCCTTTATAGAGACAGTAGATCAAACTTCCCAAGGCGATTATTGGCCGATCGGTAGCCGATCAAACGGAGCACCCTTAGTGTAAATTATTTAATTTATTAAAGTGATTAAATCAATGCCACCTTATTGGGACAACACGATAAACACTTTATTATTAAAGGGTTAGTTCACCCAAAAATGAAAATTCTGTCATTAATTACTTACCCTCATGTCGTTCGACACCCGTCAGACCTCCGTTCATCTTCAGACACAAATGAAGATATTTTAGTGTAAATCTGATGGCTCTGAAAGGCCTCCATTGGCTCAATGCACTTTACACTCTCAAGACCCTTAAAAGGCACTAAAGACGTCGTTACAAAGTCCATCTCACTACAGTGGTTCTACAATAACTTTATGAAGCGACAAGAATAGTTTTTGTGTGCAAAAAAACCCTAAATAACGACTTATATAGTGATGACGATTTCAAAACAAAGCATCATAACGCTTCGAAGCTTCATGAGGCCGTGTTTTGAAATCGTCATCACTATATAAGTCGTTATTTAGGGTTTTTTTGCGCACAAAAACTAATCTCGCCGATTCATAAAGTTATTGTAGAACCACTGTAGTGAGATGAACTTTGTAACGACGTCTTTAGTGCCTTTTAAGGGTCTTGAGAGTGTAAAGTGCATTGAGCCAATGGAGGCCTTTCAGAGCATCAGATTTACACTAATAATATCTTCATTTGTGTCTGAAGATGAACGGAGGTCTGACGGGTGTCCAACGACATGAGGGTGAGTAATTAATGACAGAATTTTCATTTTTGGGTGAACTAACCCTTTAAATACGCGCTAGACACTTTATTTCCACTTTTCGAATATTTTCATAATTTTTAATTAAAATAAATTGCTTTACGATCCGATATGTGATGGGAAAAGGTGGATTCAGAACTCTCTGCCACGCATCATCCGTAATTTTATCAGGCCCAATCAGACGTGAGTGGGCGGAGTTAGTGTAAATAGCCTCTGCCAACAAGGCAGGCGATTTGTACTTGGTGTAAATATACATGCCGAATTTTGAATAGTGGTGGCACTGTGTGTGTTGAAAAGCTTGTAATTGCCATTGTGTACCACTTCCACAGAGCCTTTAATGTTCACATATCATATCGCGCTTGTGTCAAATTCAAAGAGTCAAGAGTTATCGCTTCAAAAGAGTGAGTTTGTGAGCGCTGTGCGTGAGATGGTGGACCTTTTGAGTCAACAGGCAACCAGATGAGACAGAGGGTAACTAATTAGGGCAATGGACTGGTTCTCTTAAGATGATGATTCATCATTGCTCAAAATGTTGCCCATTGTATCATCACCTTAACAGTGTTGTGAGGTTTTGCAAATCAGCCCACCAGAAAAGTCCACAGCCAATCACGGTGCTCACTTTTTAAATCATCGAAAAAGTAAAAGAATAGCAGGCCATGACAGAGGAACGACATCGTCGGAATCACTTCCAGGGCACATTTACACGACAATGATGTCCTAAAAACAGAAACGTGTTTGTGTTTTTCTCGTACAGATGAAAACGTTGTCAAAACATTGACACAAACGCTGTATTCTGCTGCTAGGCCAGTCATTGACGATGTCACAAAACTATGTGTATGCACTTGATGGCTGGTTACGCCCACTGACTGGCGAAAAGACTGGTTTTCAGCGTGAATGATTGATGGTACAAACAGTTTTGACAAGAAATCTGAGGTATATTTTTTACAGGCTGTCAAAAGCTACAGAAAAGAGAAGCAAATGGATCGCTGCAATTCACAGAAAGTGTGAACATGTGTCTTGTATCATTGGAAGCCTTGGCTCAAGACGAACAAAATGTATATCTCCGATTTCCTTTCCGCCATTTTGTAATTTTCCGCCATTTTGTCATTTTCTGCCATTTTGTAATTTTCTGCCATTTTCTCATTTTCCACCATTTTGAATTTTGTCAAAAACCTTTAGCGAACTAGTCCTAGGGTTTTCGCCCAATCGGAACCAAACCAGTGCAGAAATATTCTTTGGAGTCTGAATATCAATAATTATCAAAAAAATAAATTAAAAAAAAGGTAGAAATTTTGATTCACGGTCGTTAAGGGGTGGCAAATGTTTGAAGTGGGTGGAGCCAATTTTACTAAAATGGCTATAACTCGAGAACGGAATTAGATATTATCACCAAACTTGGTACACATGTGTATGAGCTCAATCTGAGATTACAGTAAAAATTGCGATGATTGGCCACTTGGTGGCGCTATAAGATGAAAAAAAACATAAAAATGGCTACTTGTCCGATTGACTTGAAAATTGGCATGCAGTGTCTTTGTCCAAGGAGCCATGATTGTCTATGGGGACATTGGTGTATCTCATAAAACATGGCTGCCATCAGCCAATGAAATTTGAGCACCTATTAGACAAGGTTAATGGAGGCCGATCGGAATGAAACTCGGTGGGCACGTTCGATTCATGACCCTAGGGGTCTGTAAGAATTTTGCAAGAAATCTGCCTCAAGGTGGCGCTTACAAGTTTTACGCCTCTGTAATAACGTGGTGTTTCACACATCCACACAATATTCATATCATTTGATAGATCTCCTCATACTGAAGAACTTTGCTTCAAAAACACTGCTGTCAATCAAATCGTTCATTAAATATATATATAATAGCTTTTGCGAACTAGTCCTAGGTTTTGAATAAAACAAATTCAGTACAAGTCTCTGGACTCTCAAGATCAATAATTATAAAAAAGTTTAACTTTTGCATTTGGATGCCTATAATAGGGTCATTTAGAAAAAGGGTTTGGCAAAATACACTCAAAAGCCTATAAATTAAAAACGAAAACTCAAAACTTCACAATAATAGGCGAGCACATGCGACGTGATTTTCAACAAACATGCAAACATTTATGGAGATTGGCCCATAGGTGGTGCTATAACTTTTAAAAATCTTTAAAAACCATATATTTCCTATAGTAAATTGCCTGCATTGGCTGTAAATGGTCTTTTCCTTCTATGATCTAAGTGGTTACATGCTTGCTAAATAAAAAAATGTTTACACACTGGCTTAAAGGCCCCGATAATTGCTGCTCACAGCTATATTATTGTTACAGTTATCATTCGATGTGTGAAAGTTTCAGGGGTCGTAAGACATCATAGAGTTCAGAGAGTTATTCACCAGCTGAAACAGAATCGCGAAGCACCCGTTTGATCCGGAGCAGAAGTTACTCAAACTAACGTCCCGTATTAACGATCTACGTCAGCATTCATTTAAAGCCCTTAATGCAATTAAAGCACCGCGAGCGGCACAAAGCGCTAATGAGCCAATGATCATGAAACGAGAGCAACGACAATAACAAGTTTGGCTGGAAAGCCTAATTATGTTCAGACGTTTTATTATTTTCATCGACTGAATTGGGAAATTCTTACAATGCAGATGATCATATTGGTTTGACATTTAGATCCGGTCAAAATGGATGAGATCGACCTCAGCCGACTAATAGCACAGACTGACAATACATCATCAGACAGACGTCTACATTAATGTCATTAGCAGAAAGTGACTGATGTTCAGGCGAAGGGAAAAGCAGCACAAGAGCGATATATAGAAATGTCTGAACGCATCTCACCTCTGATCCGAGACGGAAACCGATACAATGATGCTAAATGCTACATGACCTCAGCTATTTACCACTACTAGTCAATGAGTAACGTGTGTGTGTGTTTGGATGGTGTTTCCTAAGGCGAAGCATTGAAAAGTCAATCTAAAGCTGCTCTCATCAAACACACAGTAGGGGAACTGATATTATTAGCATGTGTGAAAACCCAACAGATATAAAACCATTTTAACATCCAAGCAGAGGTGATGAGACCCTCAGAAGTGCTGTTGCCTTGAGGGCCGATCCAGAAACAGCCGTTTCCCGTGATTACACGTGAATCGTTTAAGAACAGCAGGACACCAACGCTCGCTTATTTCACTGAAGCCGTGTCCCATTTAACCAACCCGTCCCGCACACAGCGGATGCGCTCAGAAGAAGGAGGTGTCGGATGAGAAGGCTCCGGCTAGCCTGAACTCGTCCCGCATGAGCACGCAGAAGAGCCGCTGGGGCAGGGCTTTGGAGTACGGCGCGGGACGCGGGACGCAGGTCCGCAGGAGGATCTCCCGTCCGGCGGGGGGCGGAAAATCCGGAACCGCTTTCCTGTCATCCGTCCCTCCCGAACGACCCGTTTCTTCCTCCATTGGCGCCAACAGGGCGGCCTGAACACATCAGCACACAAAACACATCACACTTTTCATCAAGGGTTTTCCTGAAAACATCTGTTTTATAGCTGATTCAAACTTAACGGGCCGGTTTCACAGACAAGGCTTTAAGGACAACTCTGGTGAAAAATGAACCTAGGGATAATTAACACATGGGTACCGAGTAGATTGTTCTCTGGGATGCGTTTTCATGAAAATCGAATGTAAAGAGTTTTATCTCTAAAAACAGATTAACGCTAGTATATGGGGCATAGAATAAGTCAAATTAAATCGCTAGTTAAAGGGTTAGTTCACCCAAAAATATAATTACTTACCCTCATGTCGTTCGACACCCGTAAGACCTCCGTTCATCTTCAGAACACAAATGAAGATATTTTAGTGTAAATCTGATGCTCTGAAAGGCCTCCATTGGCTCAATGCACTTTACACTCTCAAGACCCTTAAAAGACACTAAAGACGTCGTTACAAAGTCCATCTCACTACAGTGGTTCTACAATAACTTTATGAATCGGCGGGAATAGTTTTTGTGCGCAAAAAAACCCTAAATAACGACTTATATAGTGATGACGATTTCAAAACACGGCCTCATGAAGCTTCGAAGCGTTATGAATCAGTGAGTCGATTCATGATTCGGATCGCGTGTCAAACTGCTGAAATTTAGCGATTCAAACTGCTGAATCGACTCGCTGATTCATAACGCTTCGAAGCTTCATGATGCCGTGTTTTGAAATCGTCATCACTATGCACTATGTGCACTACTACCGATTCATAAAGTTATTGTAGAACCACTGTAGTGAGATGGACTTTGTAACGACGTCTTTAGTGCCTTTTAAGGGTCTTGAGAGTGTAAAGTGCATTGAGCCAATGGAGGCCTTTCAGAGCCATCAGATTTACACTAAAATATCTTCATTTGTGTCTGAAGATGAACGGAGGTCTGACGGGTGTCGAACGACATGAGGGTAAGTAATTAATGACAGAATTTTCATTTTTGGATGAACTAACCCTTTAATACCACTAACAAGGCTCAAAATAGCCTCACGCTAACACAGGAGCATAATGAGGATCCCTACATGCAAACCGAAGCATTGAGAACTTTGTAAGTGAACAAACAGTTTAATAAGAAGATACTTTATAAAGACAGTACATTACGCGTATACAGACAGGAGCCATCTTGGAAAACAGTCTGGACGAGTCGAGCCACGAACGCTGTGCTAAATGATGAACTGAGACTGTGAATCTCATATGGTCCGTTGTTTCCGGGAGAAAGCAATGAACGCAACAGAGAAAATAAATCAATACAAATAATTTTAAACGCAACAGAGACTAGAGCTTCCAAAGGATACACACTAAAGAGATGGCGGATTACTCAACCGTGGCTCGACTCGTCGAGACTGTTTTCCAAGATGGCTCCTTCTGTATACGCTAATGTACTGTCTTTATTAAAAATCTTCTTATTAAACTGTTTGTACCATGTCCAGCCTTTCACAGAAACGGTATTCCCTGGTGGCTGTGGCTCTTTCAGCAGAAAATGCGGCGCCACAAAGCACAAATGCTTCAGGAATTGTTTGAGGAGCACAACAACGAGTTTGAGGCGTTGACCTTGCCACTAAATTCCCCAGATCTCAATCAAATCGAGCATCTGTGGGATGTGCAGAACAAACAAGACCGATCCATGGAGATCCCACCTCGCAACTTACAGGACTTAAAGGATCTGCTGCTAACATCTTGGTGCCACACAGCACATCTTAAGGGGTGGCCATGCCACGACGGGTCAGGGCTGATTTGGCAGCAAAAGGGGGACCAACACAATATTAGGATCATAATGTTATGCCTGATCGGTGTAATATGCAGACAACTGTTTGTCTTTTACCAGAGAGTCAAGGAGCAACAAAGCAAAGACGCTCTCTGTGAGACTTAAATGAGCGTGTTGAGACTGCACAATCTCTTTTTCCCCCCCGAACATGAACAAATTCCTCTAATTGCAAAGCTGATTGCAAATTAGCAAATGTCTGTTCACATCTCAGAGACTGAACGTGGCGAAAGAAACATTCTGGTTTCAGATCGACCTACAGCATCTGTGACACAGCGAGGCATGAGCTAAAGCATGTGTCCTAAAATGACTACACTACACACGGAGAACATCACTCACTATCTCTACGGCACTGAGACGCGTCTAAAAACAAACCTCCACGTCCATCAGGAAGCCCTGGATGCGCACAGAATGAGAACGAATCAACGTGAGGATGAAAATCAGAAAGCAGCGATTAGTGACAGACGTTCAGTTTCTACAGATGATAATCCAGATTGTGTTCCTCATTGACATCAGCATCTGTCTGAAACACTGCAGCGAAATGCTTTTCTTATTCAGTGTTTGTCTTGTACAGTACAAATATCTAAGCATTCTTAAATCAACATGCAACTTGTGAAGATATTAGGTCTTGTTTACTGAAATCTTCTCCAGTAAATGCATCCTGATGTAAGAATGCTCGTACTGGAAAACAAGACACAAATACTGAGGAAGAGCATTGTTTTTTCTCTCGCAGTGAATGGTGTATAGTGTCGGATGTTGCTGATTTTACCTCGTCACTGGAGTCGGCCAACTTGACAAGAGTGACAGACAAGCGGTGTTAGGAGAGAACAAACAAACAAACAAAAAAGATGAAGAAAAGGAACAACACAAAATACAAGGCCAAATAAGAGCACTTTTTAAAAAAGTTCAGTCCATGCCGCAATGCATGCTGTAAACGTGCAACCACTCGACACGTGCAGGTCATATTTCAAGCAAAAAAATGCACAACAAAACTGTCAAATATTAAAACCATTACGATTATTGGTAGCAATATTATAATGACGACTAAGCACAAGTTACATTGACAGTAATCAGGGTTTCTGCAGGTTTTATGAACAGGGTTCCCACTCTTTTTCAGCAACCATTTTACTGTACTTTTCTAGGACAGTTTCAATTTTACTACGGCAAGAATAAAAGACGAGGATCATCTCAAGTCTTTAAAAGCCGTACTGTTTATTACCATTACTTAACAATCCAGCATTTTTCAATATGAGCTCTTAATCATACATTATGACTATGGAAGCTTGTTTACACCACAGAATAGAAAGAAAAGGTAATTGTGACTTTTTATCTCGCTATTCGGACTTTCTCGCAATTGCGAGTTTTCATATTTGTGATAAACGCGAAAATTGTCGCAATTCTTTTTTCCTCAGAATTGGACTTTATAACTTGCAACTGCAGTTTAGATCTCACAATTCGGAGAAATTGTCAGAATTGCAAGAGATAAACTCGCAACTGCGCAAAAAATTCAACTGTGAAGAAAAGTATAGAATTGCGAGTATATATCACGCAATTCTGACTATATCTTGCAATTCTGACTTTATAACACACAAATGTGACTTTATATCAGAATGATGTGATTAGGTAGCAGCTTACGAGTTAACATTCACTGCATACATTTGAGCAGTTAATAGCATTAGCATTAGCTAACTGCTGCAAGTGGCAACACAAGACTAAACATCATTATTCAAAATACTACTCATACGCATCAAACTCAGCATTCCTGAACATGTGCTTTCTGCAACTAGCGCTAGTTGTTTGGGCCAGCGATAAACTCTTTATACTCGGCTAAAGAAATAACTTTTTTTTTAAAGAATTTTCCCAGACAACAAAAAGATTTTCCAGGACATTTTACTATTTTCTATAATTTTCCATGTGTTTTCCAGGACTGGAAAATTTGTCATCAATTTTCCAGGTTTTCCAGGATGAGTGGGAACCCTGATGAAGGTAAATTTAAGAGCTTTATTAATGAAAATTTAAGGAATAAAATGAAGGGAACACAACACGTTAATATGTTCTCATAATGTAAATGTCTAAGCACACTATAAGTTTTTTTGTTTGAATTCAAAGTTTGAAAATACAATTTTCAACATATCTGCATTACTTTTTTTTTATCAATTTGACAAAAAATAGCTTAAAGTTTGAGATGAGAAATCTTGGGAAAGTGATTTTATGATTAATACAAGATTGTGCCAATGGGTTAATTAAAATCAACTTAATTCAAATGTAAGTAATGTTCATACCCAATGACAGATATTTGTTCTTGTTTTAAGACACCTAATTTTGTTCAATTTCTCAGAAAATAAGACTTAATTTTGCTAAATGTAATGTAATGTTTTGTAAATGTCTCTTGATTTAAGGATGTTTTAAATTTGAACTGGAAAACTAAAATCCTGAGGAAGAACAATTTTTTTGCAGTGCATCAAATTACATTTAGGGCCCTATGAAATCTGTTTTATTTATTTTTTGTTTTATAGTTATTCATGTGAATCTGTCTGGACTCTTTGACTGACTTTCGTTCATCTTCAGAACACAAATGAAGATATTTTTAATGAAATCTGACAGATTTCTGTCCTTTCATTGACAGTCTAAGCAACTTCCACTCTGAGGCTTCAAAAAGTTCATAAAGAGATTGTAAAACTGATCCATACGAATCAAGTGGTTTATTCCAGATTTTCTGAAGAGACTTGATTGCTTTATATGAAGAACCACAGTCTTATGGGGTTTGGAACAAGCGGCTCCTCCCGCAGTTTCTCTTGAAGCCGATACGGAAGTGACTTAAACTGCAGTTCATGGACTGGCCACTAGAGACAGACTCCAGAAGAAGCAGAATCTCATTGAGCTCATGTTAAAATGCCCAACTTTACAGCAGAAGAACACATGTTTACAGTCTGGGACAAACTGTGCTTTTGGTCTATACGGCTAATGTTGCCCTTCATGACGACTGTGAGGGGGGTGAATTATTTTATAACTCATTTGTTTACATTATATAAAGCATTAAAGTTCTGCATAATTAAGGGCGTGGCCACTTTGAGTGACAGGTGGATTGGCGTTTGTCTGCTGTCTGTTAGTCGTCACATCAGCTTAGCTCCGCCCATGTCCCGCCTCTTTGCCCATTTTCTGTTATCCGGGAGTGAAACGCTTCCAAGACGACAACGGCCGACTTTTAGGGTTCAGAAACTCTCTTCAGATCCTATGGGTGATGTCACGGACACTACGCCCATATTTATTTACAGTCTATGGGTTGAAACGACATAAGGGTGAGTAAATGATGAAATTTAAGTGAAAACGAAGTGTACTGACCTACTTTCATGACTTTCTGCATTATACAGTAAATTCTATTTTTATTAATAGATTCTGCAATTCGGTCAGAAATCATAGGGCACTAATTTAATGCCATGATATTGAATTCAAGACTTTCTGCCCCAATTTAAGGCCTTAAATTGTGGAAGGTCAAATTAAGATATGCTGAAACCCTGAGTAATGAGAATCATCAAGCAAAATGCGAGTGGGAATGTGGTTAGTTGTCACAACAATAAATGCTACAAAAATCTTAATGGTTCCATAAGCTTGGTCTTATTTAAAGGAACACGCCATTATTTTCGAAAATAGGCTCATTTTCCGTCTCCTCTAGAGTTAAAGAGTTGAGTTTTACAGTTTTTGAATCCATTCAGCCGATCTCCGGGTCTGCACTTTTAGCATAGCTTAGCATAGATCATTGAATGTGATTAGACCGTTAGCATCTCGCTCTAAAAATGACCAAATACTTTTGATACTTTTCCTATTTAAAGCTTGACTCTTCTGTAGTTACATCGTGCACTAAGACCAACGGAAAATGAGAAGTTGTGATTTTTTAGACCGATATGGCTAAGAACTAAACTCTCATTCCTGCGTAATAATCAAGAGCTTTGAGGAGCTGGAAAATGAGACTATTTTCAAAAAAATTGGCGTGTTCCTTTAAGCGTAATATGTCTATTTTGATTTTAGGGTTGAAATCCGAGGGCGAGATTCATCCCTAAAGAGGGAAGTGCTAAACATGAGTATAAATCTTGTTATTCCTATAAAACGAAACCAAAAATGTATAAAGAATCTGATTGGTTGTTGGTGCAGTAATGCTTTGGATGAGTCCGGGTCACGGCACCACATGATCTGTTCATAGGCGACGCACTGCAAACATCCAAAACATGATCAATCAGAGCAAATAAGAGCGTTTTCTGTGAGATATAGCACATAATCATAAACACATGCAACAAAACCCAGCCGTTGTCTCTCCTCCTCTCGTTCTCTCTCTCTTTTCTCTTTCTTCCAGGAAATCTCACCTCATTTGAATCCCTGATTTCACATGATTTACATGGGGATGCTTGGGATAATTATTGCCTTTCTATTTGCAGCCTGGCAACACACAGGCTATAATTTAGTCCTCTCTCTCTCTCTCACACACACACACACACACACACACACACACACACACACACACACACACACACACACACACACACACACACACACACACACACACACACACACACACACACACACACACACACACACACACACACACACACACACACACACACACTGCAGACGGAGGAGGGGGGAGGGTGGTGGTGGTAATTGAACAAGAGTTTCAGGCAAACAAACTCAAATTTCAAACATTTCTCACTTAAAGAAAACTTGTGAGACAGAAGCTCACCTCGAAAACCCCGACGGCTGACATTTCAACGCCCATATCGCATTTTCGGCCTGTTTAACTTTAAGTAGCCGAGAATTACAATTTATACTGGGACCATTAAGCATAAGTGCATCCTGGGAATGACGGTGACACAAATGGAAGTGACTAATATTAAGAACTAACGGGGTAAATGAGGTTTCAGGTGAATCTCATGGAAATACCTCAAGTCAAAAGAGATCAATTATGCATTATATTTTGCATAATTAAACAAATTTTTTTTTTTAAATGCTGCTTTCCAGGTTTCCAGGTTAGATTTGACCAGTGAAATCAACCAATTTCACTGCATAATCCGACCTGGACACCTCTTCGTGAGACCGCCACTGACTAAACCACTACTAACTCAAACACAAGACTAACGCGAGTCGTTCATCAACTCGATAAGAATCTTTTTTTAAACAAATCACTCGCCTGGCGTGTTTAATTACCTCTGTGTCACATTAAAGCTCTAAATGAAACTAAGACATCTGCTGCATTTCATTAATTTAGCTAATTATGACAAACAGAAAAACAGCTCGAGCAGATTTTTAAATGTATTTTTTAAACCCTTGGCTCTTCCTGTTGCTAAAGTCGCTTTGAGGCATTAGATATGAAGCGTTTATACCATTAACAACACGTGACCGTCCTGTTGATTTAGCCAACGTCTCGGAAAACACTTTACTATAAGGTTACATTTGTTAACATTGGCTAACTACATTACTTTACATAAACTAACAATGAAAAAAGCATTATAGTTGTTTCAGTTAATATTATTTAATGATGTACACTCACCTAAAGGATTATTAGGAACACACTAATGCTGTGTTTGACGTCCTTTCGCCTTCAGAACTGCCTTAATTCTACGTGGCATTGATTCCACAAGGTGCTGAAAGCATTCTTTAGAAATGTTGGCCATATTGATAGGAGAGCATCTTGCAGTTGATGGAGATTTGTGGGATGCACATCCAGGGCACGAAGCTCCCGTTCCACCACATCCCAAAGATGCTCTATTGGGTTGAGATCTGGAGACTGTGGGGCCATTTTAGTCCAGTGAACTCATTGTCATGTTCAAGAAACCAATTTGAAATGATTGGAGCTTTGTGCCGGTGCATTATCCTGCTGGAAGTAGCCATCAGAGGATGGGGACATGGTGCTCATAAAGGGATGGACATGGTCAGAAACAATGCTCAGGTAGGCCGTGGCATTTAAACGATGCCCAACTGGCACTAAGGGGCCTAAAGTGTGCCAAGAAAACATCCCCCACACCATTACACCACCACCACCAGCCTGCACAGTGGGAACAAGGCATGATGGATCCATGTTCTCATTCTGTTTACGGCAAATTCTGACTCTACCATCTGAATGTCTCAACAGAAATCCAGACTCATCAGACCAGGCAACATTTTTCCAGTCTTCAACTGTCCAATTTTGGTGCAAATTGTCGCCTCTTCTTCCTATTTGTAGTGGAGATGAGTGGTACCCGGTGGGGTCTTCTGCTGTTGTAGCCCATCCGCCTCAAGGTTGTGTGTGTTGTGGCTTCACAAATGCTTTGCTGCAGACCTCGGTTGTAACGAGTGGTTATTTCAGTCAAAGTTGCTCTTCTATCAGCTTGAATCAGTCGGCCCATTCTCCTCTGACCTCTAGCATCAACAAGGCATTTTCGCCCACAGGACTGCCGCATACTGGATGTTTTTCCCTTTTCACACCATTCTTTGTAAACCCTAGAAATGGTTGTGTGTGAAAATCCCAGTAACTGAGCAGATTGTGAAATACTCAGACCGGCCCGTCTGGCACCAACAACCATGCCACGCTCAAAATTGCTTAAATCAACTTTCTTTCCCATTCCGACATTCAGTGTGGAGTTCAGGAGATTGTCTTGACCAGGACCACACCCCTAAATGCATTGAAGCAACTGCCATGTGATTGGCTGATTAGATAATTGCATTAATGAGAAATTGAACAGGTGTTCCTAATAATCCTTTAGGTGAGTGTATATAACTAACTTTATTGCTTATTGTTAATGTTAATTAATGCATTAACTAATGGGACCTTATTGTAAAGCGTCACACGAACATTAGTAAGCTCAGAATTAAACATTCACATGTAAGCATTTGGCAGATGCTTTTATCAAAAGCAAGCATGGATGCACATTGCACAATATTAGTATTTTCCTTTTGGTCGATTCTGGCCCATTGTCTCTGAGAAGAGAGAATCCAGTTAAGATAAAACATTAAACCCTACACCGGTCAGGTGTGTGTGTGTGTGTGTGTTTACCCGCTGAGAACTGACGAACAGCTTATGTATGATGCTCCCAGCTGGACCTCGACCTGCACCGACCACAGACACCTCGGGCTCCTCCAGCAGAAGACTCACAAACCTGAGAGACAGACAGGAGGAACGCTGTAGTGTGTGTGAGACAGTGGCTGTACAGGATGCCAGAGTGTTTAGATGAGGGAAGAGGAATATTTATCATGTTCATATTCGTCTGAGAAATGGAGAAAAACAACTGTGCCTGTGTGCGTGTGTGTGGTTATGAATTCAGCCTGTTCAACACAATCACACACACACACACACACCTGCAGTGAACTGTCTTTGTTCCTGCGGGCTGCTCGGGGTCTTGTCTTAATGAGGCCGGTGTGTGTGTCTTGTCCAGCTGCTGTGGCCCCAAGCGGCCCCTGGGAACTAACGAGTGCCAGGAGACTCGACTGACATGCCCTTCCTGCCCCTGTCAGACTGACAGCACATGCTCCGCCCCTCCTGCGCGACATGGCTCCGCCCCTTCTGTTTGAGATAGCCCCACCTCTCCCATTCAACACGACTCCACATTCCTGTTTGATACAGCTCTGCTCCTCCCCCTTCTATATAGCTCCGCCCCTCTTGCGTAACAAGACTCCACCCTCCGGCTTGATATAGCTCCACCCCTCCGACTCAACATGACTCCACCCTCCTGCTTGATATAGCTCAACCCCTTCCACTCAACAAGACTCCACCCTCCTGCTTGATATAGCTCAACCCCTTCCACTCAACAAGACTCCACCCTCCTGCTTGATATAGCTCCACCCCTCTGACTCAACAAGACTCCACCCTCCTGCTTGATATAGCTCCACCCCTCTGACTCAACAAGACTCCACCCTCCTGCTTGATATAGCTCCACCCCTCTGACTCAACAACTCCACCTTCCTGTTTGGTAAAGCTCTGCTTCTCCCCCTCAATACGGCTTCGTCACTCCTGCTCAACAAGACTCCACCCTCCTGCTTGATATAGCTCCACCCCTTCCACTCAACATGACTCCACCCTCCTGCTTGATATAGCTCAACCCCTTCCACTCAACAAGACTCCACCCTCCTGCTTGATATAGCTCAACCCCTTCCACTCAACAAGACTCCACCCTCCTGCTTGATATAGCTCCACCCCTCTGACTCAACAAGACTCCACCCTCCTGCTTGATATAGCTCCACCCCTCTGACTCAACAAGACTCCACCCTCCTGCTTGATATAGCTCAACCCCTCCGACTCAACAAGACTCCACCCTCCTGCTTGATATAGCTCAACCCCTTCCACTCAACAAGACTCCACCCTCCTGCTTGATATAGCTCCACCCCTCTGACTCAACAAGACTCCACCCTCCTGCTTGATATAGCTCCACCCCTCCGACTCAACAAGACTCCACCCTCCTGCTTGATATAGCTCCACCCCTCTGACTCAACAAGACTCCACCCTTCTGCTTGATATAGCTCCACCCCTTCCACTCAACAAGACTCCACCCTCCTGCTTGATATAGCTCCACCCCTCTGACTCAACAAGACTCCACCCTCCTGCTTGATATAGCTCCACCCCTCCGACTCAACAAGACTCCACCCTTCTGCTTGATATAGCTCCACCCCTTCCACTCAACAAGACTCCACCCTCCTGCTTGATATAGACCCGCCCCTCCCACTCAACAACTCCACCTTCCTGTTTGGTAAAGCTCTGCTTCTCCCCCTCAATACGGCTTCTCCACTCCTGCTCAACAAGACTCCACCCTCCTGCTTGATATAGCTCAACCCCTTCCACTCAACAAGACTCCACCCTCCTGCTTGATATAGCTCCACCCCTTCCACTCAACAAGACTCCACCCTCCTGCTTGATATAGCTCCACCCCTCCGACTCAACAAGACTCCACCCTCCTGCTTGATATAGCTCCACCCCTCCAACTCAACAAGACTCCACCCTCCTGCTTGATATAGCTCCACCCCTTCCACTCAACAAGACTCCACCCTCCTGCTTGATATAGCTCCACCCCTCTGACTCAACAAGACTCCACCCTCCTGCTTGATATAGCTCCACCCCTTCCACTCAACATGACTCCACCCTCCTGCTTGATATAGCTCAACCCCTTCCACTCAACAAGACTCCACCCTCCTGCTTGATATAGCTCAACCCCTTCCACTCAACAAGACTCCACCCTCCTGCTTGATATAGCTCCACCCCTCTGACTCAACAAGACTCCACCCTCCTGCTTGATATAGCTCCACCCCTCCGACTCAACAAGACTCCACCCTCCTGCTTGATATAGCTCCACCCCTCTGACTCAACAAGACTCCACCCTTCTGCTTGATATAGCTCCACCCCTTCCACTCAACAAGACTCCACCCTCCTGCTTGATATAGCTCCACCCCTCTGACTCAACAAGACTCCACCCTCCTGCTTGATATAGCTCCACCCCTCCGACTCAACAAGACTCCACCCTTCTGCTTGATATAGCTCCACCCCTTCCACTCAACAAGACTCCACCCTCCTGCTTGATATAGACCCGCCCCTCCCACTCAACAACTCCACCTTCCTGTTTGGTAAAGCTCTGCTTCTCCCCCTCAATACGGCTTCTCCACTCCTGCTCAACAAGACTCCACCCTCCTGCTTGATATAGCTCAACCCCTTCCACTCAACAAGACTCCACCCTCCTGCTTGATATAGCTCCACCCCTTCCACTCAACAAGACTCCACCCTCCTGCTTGATATAGCTCCACCCCTCCGACTCAACAAGACTCCACCCTCCTGCTTGATTTAGCTCCACCCCTCCAACTCAACAAGACTCCACCCTCCTGCTTGATATAGCTCCACCCCTTCCACTCAACAAGACTCCACCCTCCTGCTTGATATAGCTCCACCCCTCTGACTCAACAAGACTCCACCCTCCTGCTTGATATAGCTCCACCCCTTCCACTCAACATGACTCCACCCTCCTGCTTGATATAGCTCAACCCCTTCCACTCAACAAGACTCCACCCTCCTGCTTGATATATCTCAACCCCTTCCACTCAACAAGACTCCACCCTCCTGCTTGATATAGCTCCACCCCTCTGACTCAACAAGACTCCACCCTCCTGCTTGATATAGCTCAACCCCTCCGACTCAACAAGACTCCACCCTCCTGCTTGATATAGCTCAACCCCTTCCACTCAACAAGACTCCACCCTCCTGCTTGATATAGCTCCACCCCTCTGACTCAACAAGACTCCACCCTCCTGCTTGATATAGCTCCACCCCTCCGACTCAACAAGACTCCACCCTCCTGCTTGATATAGCTCCACCCCTCTGACTCAACAAGACTCCACCCTTCTGCTTGATATAGCTCCACCCCTTCCACTCAACAAGACTCCACCCTCCTGCTTGATATAGCTCCACCCCTCTGACTCAACAAGACTCCACCCTCCTGCTTGATATAGCTCCACCCCTCCGACTCAACAAGACTCCACCCTTCTGCTTGATATAGCTCCACCCCTTCCACTCAACAAGACTCCACCCTCCTGCTTGATATAGACCCGCCCCTCCCACTCAACAACTCCACCTTCCTGTTTGGTAAAGCTCTGCTTCTCCCCCTCAATACGGCTTCTCCACTCCTGCTCAACAAGACTCCACCCTCCTGCTTGATATAGCTCCACCCCTCCGACTCAACAAGACTCCACCCTCCTGCTTGATATAGCTCCACCCCTTCCACTCAACAAGACTCCACCCTCCTACTTGATATAGCCCCGCCCCTCCCACTCAACAACTACACCTTGTTTGATACAGTTCTACTCCTTCCCCCTTCAATACAGCTTCGCCCATCCTGCTCAACAAGACTCTTGCTTAATGTGGCTCCACCCTCTGCTCGATACTGTTCCACCCCTCTTGTTCGACACAGGGATGCACAATATTGCATTTGTGCTTTGAAACTTTGACTAAAACATTTATTTAGGGAACAATGAACAAGGATGGAGAAATAATGAATGGCTTCACCAACAGCACTGTAACTTTAACCTAAGAGTATTCACTAAATTAATTCAGAAATAGGAGCATACTGTGGCTAATTTAAACTGTGAAAATGAAACTAATGAACAATGCTAAAAATACTGACAATAGCCTCATATTGTACTCTATATACAAGGGTTATGATCGTTAATTAAGACTAAAGACAAAACCATAAAAACATTTTCATTACATGAAATAATAGACTGTTTTATTTTTGCTAGTTGCCAAAGCAACATCTCATTTCCGTTGAGTTTAAGTTGAAGCACTAAAATTACAAACTAGTTAAAAATGATAAGTATACCAGTCATGTTGAGCAAGAGGAGCTGTATTGAGGGAAGAAGGACGGAGATGTGTTGAACAGGACTGTGGTGGAGTAATGCTGAGCAAGAGGGGCGGAGCTGTATTGAGGGGTAAGGGGCGGAGCTATATTGAACAGGACTGCGGTGGAGTCATGCTGAGCAAGAGGGGCGGAGCTGTGTTGAGGGGTAAGGGGCGGAGCTATATTGAACAGGACTGCGGTGGAGTCATGCTGAGCAAGAGGGGCGGAGCTGTGTTGAGGGGTAAGGGGCGGAGCTATATTGAACAGGACTGCGGTGGAGTCATGCTGAGCAAGAGGGGCGGAGCTGTGTTGAGGGGTAAGGGGCGGAGCTGTATTGAACAGGACTGTGGAGTCATGTTGAGTGGGAGGGGCGGAGCTATATCAAGCAGGAGGGTGGAGTCATGTTAAGTGGGAGGGGCGGAGCTATAACAAGCAGGAGAGTGGAGTAATGTTGAGCAAGAGTGGTGGAGCTATATCAAGCAAGAGGGTGGAGTCATGTTGATTAGTAGGGGAGGAGCTTTATCAAGCAAGAGGGTGGAGTCATGTTGATTAGTAGGGGAGGAGCTATATCAAGCAAGAGGGTGGAGTCATGTTGATTAGTAGCGGCGGAGCTATATCAAGCAAGAGGGTGGAGTCATGTTGATTAGTAGCGGCGGAGCTATATCAAGCAAGAGGGTGGAGTCATGTTGATTAGTAGGGGCGGAGCTATATCAAGCAAGAGGGTGGAGTCATGTTGATTAGTAGGGGCAGAGCTATATCAAGCAAGAGGGTGGAGTCATGTTGATTAGTAGGGGAGGAGCTATATCAAGCAAGAGGGTGGAGTCATGTTGATTAGTAGGGGCGGAGCTATATCAAGCAAGAGGGTGGAGTCATGTTGATTAGTAGGGGCGGAGCTATATCAAGCAAGAGGGTGAAGTCATGTTGATTAGTAGGGGCAGAGCTATATCAAGCAAGAGGGTGGAGTCATGTTGATTAGTAGGGGAGGAGCTATATCAAGCAAGAGGGTGGAGTCATGTTGATTAGTAGGGGCGGAGCTATATCAAGCAAGAGGGTGGAGTCATGTTGATTAGTAGGGGCGGAGCTATATCAAGCAAGAGGGTGGAGTCATGTTGATTAGTAGGGGCGGAGCTATATCAAGCAAGAGGGTGGAGTCATGTTGATTAGTAGGGGCGGAGCTATATCAAGCAAGAGGGTGGAGTCATAAGCAGAGGCAAGTTTTTCTGAACAAAAATGAGAAACTCTCAGTGCGACTCCTTTTCCCATCGGCAAGGCATTTCGGCAAATATGGGGCTGATGCCAATAAATAATTTTTAAGTCCTTTTTAGCCGATTCCGATGACGTGTTGATAACATTGTGCATCTGTGCAAGTGACTTGTATGGTGAAACTGAACAGACTTTACCTCTCCAGCTCGTCTCCATCTTCCTCCCGCTCTCCTTTAGTGATGCCAAACTTGGCCTTTAGGGATCGTGCGCGTGCCACGACGGCCTCCACCGCGCTCGTCTGATTAATAACATCCTGACAACACAGAGCACACACACATTCACAATAGAGACAGAGCGACACGCGTCATAATCTGAAGACCACGCCCACCAGGGGGGAAAACAATCCAACGCTCTCCATTGACTTTGCATTGCGTGAAGGGGCCTTTTTGTCATTTCGGACTTATAACAAAAAACAGAACAATGTATAAAAGCTGATATGTGACAAGGTGAACAGCAAACAAGCTAAACAAAACCCAGAAGCAAAAACCCAGACGTTTTTATAAGCTGTTGACCCAAAAAACGAGCGTTTAAGGACAAAAAAGTGGATTCAGGCCATTGAGACAGAGCGCGCGACGGGTCATATTACACTGAGAACTACAACGACTAGAGGGGAACATAATCAGCGACAGTAAATATAATATATAAAACAGACATTTGGATATTTGACTTAACAGTGACAAAATGTTTACTGCACACATACACATACTGAGACATACTGAGTGTCAGGATCCCCAAATTTCCCCATTCTTCAGCTGAAGCTTCACTTCGTATTGCCTTTATCCACTTTTATCTTCTTAAACGCTTGTTTTTTTGGGTCGACAGCTTATAAAAACTTATTTCTGTGTTTTTTAGCTTGTTTGCTGTACACCTTGTCACATTTCAGCTTTTAGACATATTTCTGTTTTTTGTTATAATCCGAAATGACAATGAGGCGCCTCACGCAATGCAAAGTCAATGGAGAGCGTTGGATTGTTTCCCCCCCGGTGTGGGCGTGGCCTA